>NC_136495.1:87782866-87932866 GCF_053919585.1 Euprymna scolopes | reverse complement strand
TTAGTTTTAACCATGGCGATTGAAAATTATAATTTAGTCACTTATAATAGTTTAAATAAATCGCTATCTAAAAATTAGCTGAAAAAAATTATTCACTGAATTAGCGTTAAACAAGCATAATATGGCTATAAAAAAGTTCAGAAAGCACGTAAACCGGAAATTGATTGATATTATACTGATACTAAAAGAAAAACAAAGCCGTGCCAATAATTTTGAACAAGGGTTTTTTGCAATTATGTTTGTTGTTCCTTTGTTATTTATTTTTTCTAAAATCCGATTGCTGCATCGGAAAGGCCAGTTAAAAATACATAATATACTTTGTTATTTTCTTTAATTTAATCCCTTTTTTAGAATTTATTAGACAAAATTTAACTTTTATTTTACCGTGCCAATAAATATGATCATCACTGTATATAATGTATATATATATAATGTATATATAATGTATAATGTATATATATAATGTATATATATATAATGGGTGTATATATATATAATGGGTGTATATATATATAATGGGTCTATATATATATAATGTGTGTATATATATATATAATGTGTGTATATATATATATATGTGTGTATATATATATGTGTATATATACATATATAATGTGTGTATATATAATGCGTGTGTATATATAATGTGTATATATATATACATATATAATGTGTGTATATATATATAATGTGTATGTATATATACAAAGTATACATATATATAATGTATATATATGCATATACTCTGCATATTTATATATGAAATTGTTATATATTCTTCGAAATTTGTATATAAAATTTATATATATATATATATATATATTCTGCCGAATTTTTGTATTAAATTAATATACATATATTCTGCCGAATTTTTGTATGAAATTAATATACATATATTCTGCCCAATTTTTATATGAAATTAATATACATATATTCTGCCCAATTTTTATATAAAATTTATATATATATTCTGCACAGTTTTTGTATGAAATTAATATATATATATTCTGCCGAATTTTTGTATGAAATTAATATACATATATTCTGCCCAATTTTTATATAAAATTAATATATATATTCTGCACAGCTTTTGTATGAAATTAATATACATATATTCTGCCCAATTTTTATATAAAATTTATACATATATATATTCTGCACAATTTTTGTATGAAATTTGTATATATATATTCTGCCGAATTTTTGTATGAAATTTATGTATATATATATTCTGCCCAATTTTTATATGAAATTTATATATATATTCTGCCAAATTTGTATATGAAATTTATATATATATTCTGCCCAATTTTATATGAAATTTATATATATATATTCTGCCCAATTTTTATACGAAATTTATATATACATATATATATATATCTATATAAATTTTGCCCAATTTTTATATAAAATTTATATATATATATATATATATATTCTGCCCAATTTTTATACATATATATTCCGCCCAATTTTTATATGAAATTTATAATATATATATATATTCTACCCAATTATAGGAAATTGATATATCTAAAAATTCTGCCCAATTTTTATATGAAATTTATATACATATATTCTGCCCAATTTTTATATGAAATTTATATATATATTCTGCCCAATTTTTATATAAAAGATATATATATATATATATATATATATATATATATTCTTCCCAATTTTTGTATGAAATTAATATACATATATTCTGCCCAATTTTTATATGAAATTAATATACATATATTCTGCCCAATTTTTATATAAAATTTATATATATATTCTGCACAGTTTTTGTATGAAATTAATATATATATATTCTGCCGAATTTTTGTATGAAATTAATATACATATATTCTGCCCAATTTTTATATAAAATTAATATATATATTCTGCACAGCTTTTGTATGAAATTAATATACATATATTCTGCCCAATTTTTATATAAAATTTATACATATATATATTCTGCACAATTTTTGTATGAAATTTGTATATATATATTCTGCCGAATTTTTGTATGAAATTTATGTATATATATATTCTGCCCAATTTTTATATGAAATTTATATATATATTCTGCCAAATTTGTATATGAAATTTATATATATATTCTGCCCAATTTTATATGAAATTTATATATATATATTCTGCCCAATTTTTATACGAAATTTATATATACATATATATATATATCTATATAAATTTTGCCCAATTTTTATATAAAATTTATATATATATATATATATATTCTGCCCAATTTTTATACATATATATTCCGCCCAATTTTTATATGAAATTTATAATATATATATATATTCTACCCAATTATAGGAAATTGATATATCTAAAAATTCTGCCCAATTTTTATATGAAATTTATATACATATATTCTGCCCAATTTTTATATGAAATTTATATATATATTCTGCCCAATTTTTATATAAAAGATATATATATATATATATATATATATATATATATTCTTCCCAATTTTTGTATGAAATTTTTATATATATATATATATATATATATATTCTGCTTAATTTTTATACGAAATTCATATATATATATATATATATATGTATTCTGCCCAATTTTTATATGAAATTTATGTGTGTGTATATATATATATATATATAATAAAACATGAAAAACAAAATTCAATGTTGATTTGTTTTCATGTTTATTATCGTGTGTATTCATTGAATTGTAACATCATCACTATCGTCATGACCATTGTGGAATTATACCTTTTTATTTTAAAACGCTTATCTCAATTTAGAAAAAAACAACAACAAAAACATCGAGATTCATGACTGCTTTGTTTTACGTTTTGTATCTGTGGATTTGTTTTCATGTTTATTATCGTGTGTATTCATTGAATTGTAACATCACTATTGAGGAATTATACCGTTTTTTTTTTTGTTTTTTTTAAAACGCTTCTCTCAATTTAAAAAAATAAAAACAAATAAAAATAAAAGAAATAACAAAAAAAACAAAACAAACATGTTGCATGCGTGGGATTTGTTTTATCTGGGATGGAGAGGACTCCAGAAAGCCATGGTGAAGGAACCCTCTCAAGGAGAAGCAAATCTCTGATCTAAAAAAAACAAAGCGGAAGACCAGTACCCGCATTAAGCTGGTCTGCAGTTTGATTTGTTGCTGGCTATCTTGCTCTTGCTTGTTGCTGGATATCAACATTTTGAGCCGAGAGAGAGACTAGCTGTCGTACAAAGCTAAATCTCTGGAATAACATCTTTGTACAGATACTTCCTCAGACATTTGTCAAAAAAAAAAAAGAAGAAATCTGCTATTGGCGATGTCTGTCCATAGTAACAGGAACAGAAGATATTATGCTAAACGACACCCACTCCAGCTCTGTTGCTGGAATGTGAGAACACTTATTGACAATGGTAAAAGACTAGAATGGAAGACTGCAATTTTGACTAAGGAATTGCAAAGATAAAACATTGCTGCACTCTCTAAGACACGTTTCGCAGGTGAGGATCAACTGGTTGAGCACGAGTCAGGCTACACGATCTTAATTGACAAGATCGAACAGCCAGTAGCCATAAATGACCGTGCAATGACATTGAGAATGCCCCTTGCTGCTGGTCGTTATATGAATGTTCTTTCTGTCTATGCGCCGACTCTTACTTCACCTGAAGACGATATTACTTCCTTTTATCATATGCTTCCATCCCCAATCTAAACATGGCCATTTGCTTGATTACATACTGTGTAGACGTGGTGATCTTGGAAATTTTTGCAAAGTTAGACTAATGCGTAGTGCTGACTGTGGTACTGATCATTTAATGGTCAGAGCTAAACTGAGAATTACAGTTCGCAAAAAAAGCCGTTTCAATGGTGTCAAAGTGCCTAAACATATTGATGTTTCCAAATTGAAGGATCCAGTCGTACGAAGTTCCTTGAAATCTGCTTTCAACCAGGTGGATTTCTCAGATTGTGACTGGGAGACAGTAAGAGATACAATATACCAAAAAGGTGTTGAAGTTCTTGGATTGAAGGTTCCCAGACATAGAGATTGGTTTGCTGATAATTTCGATCAAATTAAGCCTCAAATTGATAGAAAGCGTAAAGCTTATTTGAAACTTCTCAACTCTTCACCTCTGAACGAGCCAGCGCTCGCTGCCCACTTTTCTTCTGTTCGGAGTGAGGTTCAGTGTTGTGTGCATCAAATAAAAAACAAATGGTGGTCTAACCTCTCCAGGAAGATACAGACGACCTACGATCATAGAGATGTCAAGACATTCTACACTTTGCTTCATCAGGCTTATGGTCCGAAATCCTCTTCAACTACACCACTCCTGACGAAGGACGGGAAAACCTTGCTGAAAACCTCAGATGAAATTAAGCATCGATGGCATGAACACTTTCATGATCTTTTTCATAACCCATCCAATGTTGATGTTGCTGCAATAGAAAGTATCCCTCAATGTTCCTTTTGTCCGGAACTTGATGTTGAACCGACTCTTGTGGAAACAGTTGACTGCATAAAACAGATAAACTCGAACAAAGCCCCTGGGCTGGATGGAATCCCTGTTGAGCTGCTGATACATGGTGGTGTCAATGTACATTGTGTGGTCCACTCTTTGATATTGTCAGTATGGCAGGATGACCCGGTTGCCCAAGATTGGGTAGATGCCATCTTGGTTATGTTGTACAAAGGAAAGGGTACAAGATCTGATTGTGGAATTTATCGAGGTATCTCGCTGCTGAGTGCGGTTGGAAAGGTATTTGCACGGCTCTTGCGTATGTCCTAATATCCTTCTGGAATCCCAGTCTGGTTTTAGAGGTGGGCGAGGAACTGTGGATATGGTGTTTTCTGCTAGACAGCTCTTGGAAAAATGTATTGAACAGCGTATGCCTCTTTGCCAGGTGTTTGTGGACTTAACCAAGGCGTTTGACACAGTCAACCGTGAGGCTCTCTGGAAAGTGCTGGAAAAATTTGGCTGTACACCTGCTTTTACAGACAAGTTCAAGCAACTTCATCATAGTATGAAAGGTCGCGTCAACTTCAATGGTCAGCTTTCGGAAGAATTCCCCATTGATAATGGTGTGAAGCAGGGTGATATAGCTGCACCAACATTGTTTTCGCTCTATTTGACTGCTGTGCTCTGGTATGGTTTCCACGATTGTGATATGGGTGTTTATATTAGATTCCGAACGACTGGAAAGGTGTTCAACCTCAGAAGATTCCAAGCCAAAACACTCGTTAGTGATGGACTTGTTAGGGAACTGTTGTATGCTGATGATGCTGACCTGGTAACACACTCCCCAGTAGATATGCAACTAGTGATGGATCTCTTTACAAATGCTTGTACCTGCTTCGGACTGACAGTTAGCATTAAGAAAACTAAAGTCATGTACACTCCCGCTCCCAATGATCTGTATGTGGAACCTGATATCTTCATCTGTGGAAAGCGCCTTGAAGTCGTAAAAAATTTTGTCTACCTTGGGAGTGCCTTATCAAATGAGGGCACTCTTAATGCGGAAATAAGACAGAGAATCAGCAAGGCATCTAATGCTTTTGGAAGGCTACAAGATAGTCTGGTCTGACGGTGATCTGACTCTGACAACTAAAATTTCAGTATATCAAGCATGTGTAGTACCATCCCTACTCTACGCATCTGAAACTTGGACCTTGTACCGGTCACACATAGAATTGCTCAAGAGGTTCCATCAGCACTGCCTTAGACGCATTCTTGGTTTAAAGTGGTATAGCTTTGTCCCTGATACATATGTCTTAAAAAAGGCCAAAACAACCAGTATTGCTACCATTGTTATTAAGAAGCAGTTGCGTTGGGCGGGTCATCTCATCCGGTTTGAAGACTATCGTCTCCCAAAACAATTGTTCTATGGAAAAAGACCCCAGCACAAGCCCACAAAACGTTTTCCTGATAGCATCAAGGAGAGTCTGGTGAGCTTTCATATTCCTGTTGACAGTTGGGAGTCCCTAGCGTATGATCGCAAGCAGTGGAGGACACTGATATACAGGGGTGCAGAACATTATGAAGCAGCCAAAATAGACCGAGCGAAGCTTAAGAGAGCATGTAGGAAATGCCAAACCTTGCCGCCCAACCATGGAGATCTCTGGATCTGTAAGGTGTGTGATCGGGCTCTGTTGTCGAAGCAGGTTTTGTTAATCACATGAAAGCCCACGATAATACAGGTTCCGCTGCTGTTAGTCTCATACAAATCAGTGAGCGTTTTCAGTGTCATGTCTGCTTGAGGGTGTGCAAGTTGCTGGCAGGGCTAAAAAGTCATATTTGGGCACATGGACTTTTAGTGACTGAGGAAGAGGCTCTCGTTTGACAAGACGTTGCAATCATCATCATATATATATATATATATATATATATATTCTGCCCAATTTTTACATGAAATATATATATATATATATATTCTGCCCAATTTTTACATGAAATATATATATATATATATATATATATTCTGCCCAATTTTTACATGAAATATATATATATATATATTCTGCCCAATTTTTACATGAAATATATATATATATTCTGCCCAATTTTTGTATGAAATTTATATTTATCTATATATATATATATATTCAGCCCAATTTTTATATGAAATTTATATATATATATATTTATATTCTGCCCAATTTTTCAGGATGTTCATATGAAAAATAAAAATAAGGAGAAAATTATTTTTAAAAAACAAATGATCAGCATAGGGAGAATGGCATATTTTGGAAAGGCAAGAAAAAGTATGGGTGATTTATCAGCAGGTGTTAATCTACAATAATACCAATGAAATCTTGCAATATATTTATTTTTAAATGGTCTTAGTATTAGATTTCAGTTTCTTGTACATAAATTGCATTATAATTCATCTTTGACTTTTCTGTGGAGTGACGATATTTTTAAGTTATTGCATCATATTTACGTGTATTTACTGCAGATTATTTGAAAACTAATAATTTCTGAAGATTTTCAGTGCCATATTTGGATTCCTTGTGCAAAAATACACTTATAATGCCAATTTCATTGCTTAATCTTTTGTTTTTAACAAAGATATCACATTTTTACACTACCTTTTCAGTAAAATTGTTATAATATGCATATGGACTTAAAGCAAAAAAAAGATCCAAACATCCAAGGCACAAAATTAAGCATAACTTCCTTATTTTTGCCAGATTTAAAATTTTTTTAAAAATATCAATCTCTTTCTATGTATGCCATTAAGATATTTTAATTCAGTTTAGTCATGTGTATTGCTAATATAAGCAATAGATCTGCCATCAAATACAATGTAAATGTATTTCTTCCATGATAATGGTTACTTCAACTAAAATGCTGATAAATCATTGTATCACAACTGCTCTTGCACATTAGATCATAAATTAATTGAACTTATTTGTTTGTGCAAAATAGTTTTCTTTAGCTTATGACGTTTATTTTCCTCTTTCTGAAAAGTGAACCTATAATGGAATCTCGAGGATTTTGGGATGATTCTGGTGATGAAAACGAGGAGGATGAAAATCAGGAGCCTGTAAGTTGAGATTTTTTCAAATGTATTTTGCACACATACATAGCAACTACTATTATAATTATTGTATTTATGAAAGTTTTCAGCTAAAAATTATAAATATTCTATTATGTTAGAAATATAAATGCTGCATGTCATATTCAACGCGGTAAAATTCTGTTTTTTATTTGAGAAACAAGTTTTCCTTTTTTTTTTCTGCTTTAGTTTTTGGAGGAATATCAAATGCTTTTGTTTCTGAATGTAATTCAACTAAAAACCAAATTTGTTTTGGGTTAAAGTTTTCAATAAAAAAATATTTGTTTTTGTAGCAGTACACAATAACTGAATTGATTTTAAATAATTTCATTTCAAAATGTATTAAAATTTCACCTGGATGTATTACAAACTCAGAAAAAACAGGAAATGAATCGGGAAGTGTGTGAACCCCACAAATAAGTAATAAGGAGTCAATAGAAAGTTGTAGAATATTAAAGCATTTTTAGAAAAAACTGTTCTCCATAACCAAGACAGGCTATGACCAAGACTTCCCATAATAGACACATAACTCTAGAGTGCTGGGAAGGGGGAGGGCAAAGAAATTTTGATTCAATAAAGCATCTTAAGATGCCGAGTATGAAGTAGTTTAGATCCATAATAGTTCACTCTGCCTAACAAATGCAAGGTGATACTACTACTACTATAGGGATAACAAAATATGTTAAAATGTTTTTGACTAATAATGTGGGTGTGACTTCAAGAGTAAATTTTAAATTGGGTGTGAAGATCATGCGGTGAAACTCGAGATATTTAAAGTTGTTAACCTCTTTGACTACTTCCCCATTGACTTGATTTGATGTAGCAGAAAGATGTTGACTGAGAGAATCTTTTTTTTCTTTGCCAACCTGTAAAGCTATGCCACCATACCATCAAGTACATTTTGGATATCTGTGCATGTCTTGCCTAATACTTCAGCATCATCATCAAAGTCTAGATCAGTGATTGTAAAGTTCTGTCCAACTTGTACACCCAGAATGCCATATAGTCCCTGCTTTAAGATCCAGTCAATTATGTAATTGAAAACAGACTAGATGTTGAAGAAATCGAAATCTTTGATACAACAGCAAGACCTTAGTTTTGGTATGTCCATAATAAGCTTTCATTAGGTTGAGTAGATTTGTAGAGAGCTTATCACATCTCATAATCTTCCACAGGCATTCACGATCAATGGAGTCGAATGCAAGTTGCAAAATCAACAAAACAGGCAATGGTTGACTTTTGATGACACCAGCATTGCTACAATATTCGGCATAGCATGAAAATTTGGTTGGTATAACCCCTGCCCCAATGATAGTCACATTGATTTGGCCTAGCGCACTCATCATGCTTCTGCTAGAAACGTCTAAGGAAGATAATTGAAAAATCTTTCAATGCAATACCAATTGGGTTAATTCCCCTGTAGTTGCTGCAGCCTCTACTGTCATCTTTTTTTAAGAAAGAAAGCAGAATCAAGTCACTACAATTATTGGGAATTTTCTCAGTGTTCCAGATGGAACAGAAAATTCAATGGAACCAGTTCATCATAGCTATAACATGGTGGAGACACATAAGTGTAGTCCTAGGTGATTCCGATTTCGGAACACCCAAGAAAATTCAATACTACGGTTTTAGTCGATTTTACGATGATGGGATTGATGCGCGATTCCTATATTCCTTGCTCCAACAGTAGAAAAAAAAAGATAAAAAATAAATAAAAGGAATACAAGAAAAAAAAAACACAGTGAACAACTCAAAAACTCCAGGGAATACATATGCTGCGGGCTGCTGTCGTAGGCACTGGGTTAGCCGACCTTATCTTACTGCTTGCTGTCTCCTGAAAGACATTAATTCCAATGGTAGTATTCATTTGTGATTTAGTCACAAATTCCATATGCAACAAATAAATAACTCCAGTCGTAAGTTTTTGAGCTTTCTTTTATAAAGATTGATTATTAAATAAATTCTGGATACAATAGTGTTATTTTACAGTTATGAAAAGGGGGGAAAAATGTGCAATTTCCTTTTTTTAACAACGCCACCTACTTAGACAGTGATTCAAAACAAAACCTTTTTTCGACAACTGATTGTCTCCTCTTCCCTCTCTCTATCTGGTGGTTAGTGAGGATGGTGGCATTCGTGGAGGAGTGTATACACATAACTCAACTTCAACTCTACTGCCAAAACACTGTCGCTGACCGGGTTACCTGTCAACTCGCTCTCATACTGAGGGGGTGGGAGGTGTTAATATCCATTCAACTCTTTCCTCCTGTGTTTTTTCCTACACTTTGTCTTTCTCTCCTTTGTTCATTTTGCCTTAGCGACAAAAACAAAAAAATGATACATTTTTCGTCGGCCTAAAACTAAATTATGAAATTTTATTAAAGCACATAATCCAATTTATGATGCCACATTTCCCCACCAAAACAAGTGAAATAGGCTCACATGTGAGACTATTTTATAAAATTTCGGGCAAGTGGCACAGGTAATTATTGCAACAATTCTTATGGCTTCCATTATCAATGGCAAGATATTATTTACCGCTTTGCGACATGCTAAATTAAATGAGATTGTCTCCAAAGGTTCATCTGATGGACAGCATTTGCCCTAATCTTCATGTGGGCACAAATTATAACTTCTGACTTTATTCTCACAACTGTTACTGTCCTCGTCATTTTCTTTTGGTTTGTTCTCAAAATACTCATCATCTTCACCATATACTTTATCTCTGTCATATGATCCATTCCCACAGGTACCGTTATCATTATTTTCATCGTTTAGTGTATTTTTATCACCATTATGTTCACCATTATCACCATTATGTGCCGTTGTCGTCATTATTGTCGTCATCGTCATTCTCATCGTCACTTAATCCTCTCTCGATTAAAACATCAGTTAGCGCTCTACCGAAAGGCTACTCAATACATCTCTGTTGATATGGTCGGCCCCAATTTCCAGCAGGCATAGCATCAGCCATGGCTGTGGCCACGTTAGTAGTAACCGCCGTACTAACAATATTACTGGCAGCAGGTAGAAGTTGCTTCTTTCGGTCATTCGGTCGAACTATTTGTTTTTCATCCCTAGTGTAGAGTTTATCATGATTCTCGACTATACAAGCAGAACAGGGAATTTGTGACTTTCTCCCAACACTTTCCGTGTTCTCACTATCCTTTTTAAAATTTCGTACATCATTCGCAGTAGCAGAATTGTTCTCACTATCTGTTATAATTATCAAGCTATATTTGTTCAGTCATCTGTATTTTGTTTGTCGGATCAACAGAATCACATATAATTCTCTCCTGCCTCCACCGTTCCCTAACGGTCAATTTTCGTGAGATGTCACTGCCCTTAGCGCTATCTACCTCTGCAGATGAAGCGCCTGGCTCTTCGGGTGGTACATTTTTAAAATTTTCTTTTATCATAATGCCTCTATTTGCCACTCTGTCCTTCTTCTACGTGAGGACTAATGTCTGATGTGGAGGAAAAGCTCTGGGGTTTTCTATCCTTATTCTTTCAATTTCAGGGGAAAGCCGGTTGGACACTGAACTGCTATATATTTTGTTTTTAATTCTGTTAATATCTGTCTCAGGCTCTCTTGCTATCTCATTTATTTCTTCCGTAGAATTCCCTTGCCTAAGTCTCAACCCTAATGTTTCTAGTTGGGGCTTTGTTTCAGCCTCTATCTGTCGTTTAATATCATTCTCATTGTACTCGAGTGGTTTGTCTTCTAAAGCCTCTAACATGACTTTGTTGACTAAATTTTTATCTACCAGGTATTTAGTCACGGACCCAACAAGTTGGTATTTTCTACTAGCAGGTCTAACATCTAGGTTATATTAGTAACACAGTGAGAGAAAACAGAAGCAAACGCGGTCTTAAATTTTAAGTCGATTTTATTACAGAGAAAATAATAGGCTAAGGGAGGGGTGTGTGAAAAAAAATTAATTAGACAACAAAAGAAAAATAAATCATGAGGATGGGGGGGGGATCTGATATTAGTGTCCAAAAAACACATCAATGAAAAACAATAAAAAAAATGGCAAAATAAACGAGTCACCGATACGTGGCATGAAGAGGTATATAGAGAGCGGACTTACAGTTCATATTTGTTTCTTATGTGAGGTTTCTTCACCAGTCTGTTGTTTAGGGTTCCTTTCTTTGTTTTCTTTTTCTTTCGGGCAGTTGGTTAAGATAGATGTCTTCAACAATCATCTCTTCGTTAGTCCATAATTTGGATATATATTTGTAAAGTTTGCCATTTCCTCGTCATTTTATGGTCGACATTGTCTCCTTTCGTTCGCTGTTGGCATTATCTCCTTTGACAGTGTCAAGTCGTTTCTCCTTTTTTTTTTCTTGTTGTTGTTGGGTGGAAATTTTATATGTCCGCCTGACTCAGCAGGCCGGCGGAGTCTGTCCAAAATGTGTTTTTTTTTCCCTTAGTGTTCACCACTTATCAAGACCCGGAGGCCACTCGGAGATAAGGGTTATTGCATGTACAGTAATCAATGGGATAGTATCGTAGTAATTGTTAGTATTGGAGATTTGATAATGTGTCTTAAGGGAGTGGTTCATCAGGAATTTATTTATGTTGGACTTGAAGACATCCAAGTTGTAGTCAGGTGGGAAACAGGCAAATGGAAGAGAGTTCCACAGGCGTGCACTTCTTAGAAAGAAGCTTTGTTCATGGAATCTACGTTTTGATTTAGGCACAGATAAAGAGTGGGGAAAATTATTGACAGTAGTTTCAGCTAGATGAGTGTTTATCGTGAAAGATTGGTGAGGGGGAACCAGAGATTGGAGCTCAGACGAACACTTGCCATGGAAGTAATGATAAAACAAAGACTGGCTCACAACATCTCTTCTGTGGGAGAGAGGTTGCAGGGGAGACAAAATGGCATCTCCCACTAAGTCACAAAGTCTATTTTGTACTCTGTGAAGGCAGGATAGGCTGTTTTTAGCAGCTCCTGCCGAGATATAACAGCAGTACTCCATCTTGGCTTTTATATAGATAGAGAACTGCATCAGCAGTGAGATATCTTCTAGAGCGGTAAAAGGATCCCACCATTTTCCCAGCGACCTGGGCTTGATGTATGTATTCCATTTCAGATCAGGAGTAAAGGTCAAACCCAGAAGCTTGTCAAAACATGGAGTCTCCCCAAGACGAGAGCCATCCATTTCAATTGATGCCAGATGGGGATCAGAACATTGATGTAAAGATAGGAGCTTGGTTTTAGATGCATTAAAGGTAACCAGCCACCTCTTCCCTCACTGTACCACACGCTCAAGATCAGAGGAGAGAGAATTAGAGAGAACTTTGTCGTTTATGACTTTGGGTGTGTTGCCATAGATGGTCGTGTCAGCAGCATAGATGTCAACGAATGATTTAAGTATGTGTTTTGGGAGATCATTGATGTAGATCAGGAAGAGAGTTGAGCTCAGGATGGACCCCTGAGAAACTTCAGCATTAATACAGTGCGCCTCCAATTTCTGCCCATCAACCACTATTATGAGCCTATCAGAGAGAAATGATTTAATAATTGAGAAAACATTTCCAGTTATACCATAGATGGAAATCTTGTGAAGTAGGCCTTTATGCCATACCTTATCGAAGGTTTATATAGGTTTATTAGTGTTTTTTTTTTCTGGAAATATTTCATGTTGAGGTTTTTGGATTTGTGGAACAGGTCAACAGACTTGGTTAGAGCAAGACAGGGAAAGTGAAAGAGAAAAAGACAGGAAAATTTTTTTTTTTTTTTTTTTTTTTTTTTTTTTTGTAGCACATAAGGTAAATCCGTAATAATTACCCACTAGTATGGCATCGAGAGGCCCCACAAGAAACTACTGCAAGGTCCAGAATCTATTTACCAAATGGCAATACAGCAACCCCAGTACTTTGCACCTACTGATAGGATAGGACAGCCTCCTAAGTTGTTAATCTAAGGTTCGAATCCCTATCAGGTGGGTAACGTCAGCCCAGACGAAGCGTTTACCTCCAGCACCCTTACTAGTTACATGGCCATGAGGATAGACATAGAAATAGAAAATTTCTGACATCTCAGGCTACTATTCACGAAGTACTACTGACCTGGAAAGCAGCTTTTTCTTTATCCTTTGTCAGAAAAATCATTCATTGGAAATGAGGATTGAGGGACAAAAAACGAGAGTTACTGGAGCTGCCGATAACACATCCACAGTGCATTATCTACTCTCCAATTAAAAAAAAAAAAAGGTAAGAGGGACTTATTTATATCTACTTAATATAAGTCCGTTGCTCCATCCCCAATTTAGGATAATATTTGAAAATAGTCTCTCTCTCCCATATTAATGCGTGGATATTTTTAGCTTTATCTATGCTGGGTACTTAAAGGATATATTGGAGGTTGGGGGAGAGTGATGGTGGTTGTCATCTTTGTAGGATTCTGTATTCTTGTTTATTACTTTTAATTCAACAATGCTTTTATTTTTGGCTTTATCTACCTCGAGTTAGAATGTTCGAGCTTCTTCCAGCTTTACCTTATAATTAACATACAATAATGAAACTTTTATCAATTTGTGAAGTCGGGTTATTTTGTATTAATTTAGATTTGAAGAACATTTAAAAACTGGTTAAGAGTAATACAGTTTGGGTTAAGTATTAAGTTTCAACTAGTGAAAAATAATGCATAATGCGGAGAAAAAGCCGCTTTTTTCTGACTTTAGATAATAGTGCAAGTTTTAATTTGGAAAATTCTCGTTTAAATGGGTGACTTTTTTTCGTTTTTAAATATAAGAAAACAGTATTAGCTAATGATAGTATATTTGACGAAAAAAGATTTAAAAACAAAACAAAATAACTACAAGATAAGTACAATTAAAATGTTCAGAGTTTAAGTCAAAGCTGAAATAATGAAAAAAATGTTTGCAATGCAGAAATGTTTGCGATATTAACACAAATAGATTTCAAAAGTTATATAAATAGAAAAATTGTTTAACAAATACGGTATGGACATTTACAAATCAGAGGAAGGGGTGTTACAAAATCTTACCGAAAACGCTGTTTTATAATGTTAACATTTTCATCACTTTATTCATCACTTCATCATTTTCATCACTTTATTCATCACCTTTTTAAAAATATAAAATGTATATTTATTATTTATTAATTCATTTGAAAGATATTCATTTCCAATTTTTGGTCCGGAGAGTTTGACTCTACCTTCCTCAGTTCATATCGTAAAAAAACTAGTCAGGTCGGCTAGTCTTTCCTTTTATGCCGGGTACTTACTCTTCTCCATACTTTTTTCTATCCTTTTCTATCTTTCTTTGTTCGCTTAGGGGTCAGAAAACATGTCGCTGACCAGGTGACCTGTCAACTTGCTCTCATACTGAAGGGGTGGGAGGTGTTAATATCTGTTGAACGTTTCATTCAACTCTTTCCTCCTCTCTCTCTTTTTCCCTACACTCTGTCTTTCTCTCCTTAGTTCATTTTGCCCCCTTAAATATAAGGTATTTTTTTACGACCTGCCCCAGCGTAGTAAAACACCCCCAACCTCCCCATGTTAAGAACGGCTTTCGAGGTGGGGGTGTGGCGACAAAAACAAAAAAACAACAAAAAAGATAGATTTTTCGTCAGCCTAAAACTAAATTATGAAATTTTATTAAAGCACATAATCCAATTTCAGGATTATGTCACACTATGACATTCCTTCTAGCTAGTTTCCAAATTTCATAAAAAAATTCTTACTACAAATACGGTATGGACATTTACAAATCAGAGGAAGGGGTGTTACAAAATCTTACCGAAAACGCTGTTTTATAATGTTAACATTTTCATCACTTTATTTGCTTAAACCTTTTTAAAAATATAAAATGTATATTTATTATTTATTAATTCATTTGAAAGATATTCATTTCCAAACAAAACGGTGATATTTTAAAAATTTAAAGCGCTTTGGTTTGTAAAATATAACTATTTTAGCAGAATCCCTTGAAATCTGTGATTATCCAAAGCATTTTATCGTCCATGTGTATTGCTAAATATAGTGTTTGTAAAAGAAAAAAATGAAACTAGATTCTATTTACTGATCAGTACAGTTAAATTGTAAATAAATATAAAATCCCATATTTTAAATTTTGTGTTTTATTTAGTTTTAAAAGTTAAAGAACATTTCATTGCACAAAAGGGCCATTCCATGTCACGTGTGTTAAAGTTCAGACAGGTTTTCATCGATTAAATTTATTTAAAATCTCCCTTATAATATTTTACTCTTTTCTTTTTGGCTTATGTATTCTTAAACCATTACTCTTTTATGTGGTACATAAAAAATCCCCATACTTATGACCATTTTTTTTTTTTTAGAATAGTCTTGTTTCTAGCATTACGTGCATTACATTCAGACGGGAAGGATATTTGAAAAATTTGTAAACAATGTATAAATTCTACGAATTGTGCCTTTATTTTTTTTTTTAAACAGGTTTTTCTTTTTTTTTTTTTTTAGGGAGTATTCTAATTATTACAATAGTTGTTTGATAAATATTTATTCATTGACACCCTGAAAATTAAAGAATTTGTTGTCACGTATGTTACACCTTAGCATCACGTGTGTTACCCATGTGAAATTTCACTCCTTACAGTCGATAAAGAAAATTTCACTCCATACGGTTGATAAAGAAAATTATTTTCTCAACTTTTCAATATTTTCATTTTAATTGTCTCTGCAAAGTCGGAAAGTAGTCAAATTTTGTCCTGAGAGAATTGGTCATTTGTTTTGGATAGCACCATCCCTAGAAAATTTTCATTGAAAATATTTCAAACCTATGCAGGTTAGAGTAAAACTTTTTTTTTTTTTTTCATATATATATATATATATATATATATATATATCATAAAAATATATCAGGTAGTTTTTTTTTTTTTTTTTTTTAATGTCTGAGCCCAGTTTGGTGACTTAGTGTAAAAAATCGAACATGTCCAACTTTGTTTTCCATACGGTTGATAAAGAAAATTATTTTCTCAACTTTTCAATATTTTCATTTTAATTGTCTAAGCTAAAAAAAAAAAAGGTAAGACATCATGACTGGTCCCGGCACAAACGCATGTTTTGTGTAAAGACGCTTTAATGATGCCGCCAGCTTTTTTTATTTACACATTATTTCATTTTATTTTACTTAAATAATTTTTCTTTAATTTAAATAGATTTTTTCATTTTATTTCATTTTTTCGTGCGCATGTTTATTTTATTTTTTAATAAAATGTTTCATTTTTTTTTTTTTTTTTTCGAGGACAAGTGATACACAACTTTTTTCATGTGCGTGTGTTTATTTTAATGGTAATTTCGTTTATTTCCATAATAAACACGTGCACAAAGAAAATGAAAGAAAATTAACTAAATTTATTTAAGTTAAAGAAAAATTGGCAAAATGGTATGTATGTTATCAAAAAATTCAAGTGCAAAGTTTCCTGGAAATATTTTGCTACATCACATGTAAAAGGTGTTGCTGATGGAATTGGTGACTCAGCCAAATCTCTAGTGAGAAAAAGAGTCATGAGTCAAAGTAAAAATGCTACAATTGGGCAAAATTCTGCTGATTTTTACAAAGTAGCAAAAGATGATATGAAGGAAGTAACTGTTCTTCATATAAGTGAAGAAAAAATTTCAGATGATAAAAGAAAAAAAAATCCCTGTGAAAATGTTATTAGTTGTTGTGATGGTTAAACTCTATAAATGTTTAAGACAAATTTAAGGATCCATCATCAACTATTGTATATGAAGTCGAGGATGTAGATAGAAGCGAAAAACTGAATATTGATGATTGGGTCTTAGTCTCCTGGTGAAGTTTTGTCAATTGTAGGTATTGATATAGAAGTATCAGTAATGAAGTATTCCAGAAAAGGAAAATGGTATTGCCCAGATAAAGCTGATATAATTGTATACCGGCCCGAGAACGTAATTGGAAAACTGAGTCCACCAGTTCCAGTAGGGATGGTAGATATTGGATGAAATCAGAATGTTCTTTATCATTTTGAAGCTGAAATTTTTCAATAAATAAATCTATTTTATAGCATTGTATGAGTATGTTATTTATTATGTTTAAATACATTGATTATTTCTAGCGTTATAATCAGGATTCGGTTCTGGGGTTTGTGAAGGAGTGAGTCACTCTCTCGACAACAGCACATTTCTGTCCTCTTCTTTTCCAATCAACCACACCTGGCCTCTCGCCACTAATGTCACACCGCACAATCCGAACGTCAGCAATACAAAATTCTTTTCAAGAGAAGATGTTCACGACTCTTTTCTATCTGCCCCCAGGGAATTTTTCCCAGCTTTTATATTCTCCTATCTAGAAAAAAAAAGGAAGAGACAGGAAAAAAAATAGCTTCTCCCATCATGCTCTGCCTTCCCAAGATACCCTTCGCGTATACAAATACACCGGCCATCCTTTCCTTCTTCTTTCCCAAAGAGCGATGCAGATACGCCCAGTACGTTTTCTTCTTTTTTAACCATATTACCCCACACGCCCCTCCCCCCTGATCTTCGAGATCAATAAGACACTTCATAGTCCTTCATCCAAGCAGGCCTCCTCCTCCTCTCACGTTGAGGCCTCTGGGGAACAGCTTCTTGACGTTATCAGGTTCACTACAGACATTCTCGTCCAGTTGTAAAGAATTACAATGTGGGGCTAAGTCGAATTGGGGTGCATCATTAGCTTCTTGGTGGATATCGATTTCCTCCTCTTCACTGCCATCACTGCGCACCGGCAGGGTTACACGACGCAGGTCTAGGATATGCCGAGGAACGCCATTCACCATCACGTTGTTCTTTGACTGTGTTCCCGTTACAACCCCCCCCTCCCCCAGCGAGTGGTACATTTGGCATTGGGGGGCTTTACCCACACCTCCTCGCCCACTTTAATGATAGATTCTTCACCCTCAATTCCTACCGTTTTGTTGCACGGATGCCGCCACTTATATGCAAAATGGCTCTATGAGGCACAATTGTCTCATCTTGTCTGGTTTTCGGTGAGATGTTGTACCAAAACACTGCCTCCATGGGTGAAATGTTGTTTTTTTCCGCAGCAGCCTTGATAGTGCGATGATTCCTCTCCACTATCCCATTGCCATTCGGCCGATACGCTGCCCTAAAAAATTGCCTTACTTTCCACCTATCACACACCTCTTTAAAGGCTTCTGATCGGAAAGCGGGGCCATTGTTCATTAACAGTTCCTCAACCGGCCCTCTTTCCAAAAATATTTCTTCGATGACCCCTCCGATCGTCCATGCAGCTTCTGCCCTGATCTCTCTCCATATGGCAAACTTCCCCGGTCCACAGTCGATCATCGACAGATACAGCTTATGGCGATAATGGGTCAGATCAATGGCCAATTGCTTCCAGTCCTCTGCAATGTGTAACTCTCCTGCTTCGTGTCTGGATGGTCCGGGGTCTATCGATTGGCACTCCTGACAGTGCTCCGCTACCTCCCTGACCTCCTTCTCGGTGGTTTCCGGGTAAACCTCTCTTGCCAGGAATAACGTCTGTTCTCAACTAAAGTGGTGCATTTTATGTAACTTTTTAACTTCCTCCCCTGCACAGCATACTGAAGAAATCTCCTTTCTCTCTTGCAGCCAGGCCTTCTTTACCCGTGTCATTGAATCCGCCTTGTTCTTTTCTGATGGGATCAGCACTACAGATACCTTCAACTGGAATTCCGCTATCAAATCTGCAAGTGCTCCAAGCCTGCGCTTGATCAGCGTTTCTGCAGCACCTCTCTTATCGCCAGTCACTGCTGACCTGATTCATGAAACTACCGTTGCCGAATCGGATTTGATTTCAATCGTTTTCAATCCCCACTTCAGGGCCAGATTGATTCCTTTCATAGCGGCCTCCAGTTCGGCAACGTTGATATGGGAATAATCGTTCTTCTTCCTTAACCATGCCGCATCTTCCACAGTTACACCTCCCATCTCTAATACGACGCCCAATGCCAGACTGCTGGCATCACACCAAATCACCCCCGCGTCTCTGCCGCTGATGTACCATTCCCCCTTTACCGGGTCTTCTTTCGTCACTCTCGCGATGATTTCTTGTAGCATGTTCATGACCTCCTTCGTCACACGGCCCTCCCAGCCATCAGTGCCCGTTTGTCATTTAATAAAGCTGCACGCTATCCTAAGCCAGCCGGCGATTGGATAGTGTCCCACCAGTCTCCTGCAGACCGAGAAGAGTTCTCGTTTTGTCAGGTCGGTTCCGATTTCGGGTATTGCATTCCCTTGTCTAAAGACAAGGCTTCCTTTGCCATCTCGGCATAGTTTCAACCCCAACACCGCTCCTCCATCCAGGGACTCCGCCGGTTTTGCAGTCAACCCATACCTCGCGACATGGCTTCTCACTTTTTCTGCTGTCACCTCTGCTTCCTCCACAAGAATGGTGTCAATGTACGAACTAGTGGCCTTGTCCACTGTACAGTCTTTATTCAGCACCGTCTTCTTCTGAGCTCAGCCCAAAGCCTAACCTCCTCAGGCAATATAACTTCTCCTTGTACCGGACCAATTGATGTTTCCAGAGTTTTTCATCTACATGGATCTGGAGATAAGCTGACTTCAGGTCGACAATGTTAGTGGCCTGCTCCATCCTCCTCCATTTCCTCATCACCTCTTCGCATACATCAATCCCCTTTCTTTTCTTTTTTTATTTTACTTTTGTTAGTTTTAAGAGATCAAGGGGCTCCTTCCTGGGGCTAACACTTAATTCTATTATAATTTAAATTTATATCTGAGGGCTCTTTTAAGAATAGACACTGTTCGCTTTATGGCTGCTATCTGTATTTCATTACAGCTTAATTTTCCAGGGATTGCTTCTAAGTATTTTTGAAGATTCTTTTTTATTAGGCCAGTTGCTCCTGTCACAACTGGTATGATGTTTATTTCTTTCAGAGACCATGTTGCTTTTAGATCATTTTTAAGGTCCTGATATTTTGTTATCTTTTCCCGTTCTGCTCTATTAAGACCAAAGTCGTTTGGAACTGTGACATCGATAATGAGTGCAGTCCTTTCGGGCTTGTTCCATATAACAATATCTGGCTTGATGGCCTTGTCTTTTATGTATCTGCCTGTCTGTATGTCTTAGAACACTGTCACTTTTCCATTTGATGTTATCGGTGGTGGTTCATGTTCCCAGATGTTCGACGACCTATCTAGTTGCATCTCTCCACAGATCTTCCAATATAAGTATCTACATACTTTGTTATGGCGAGCAGTGTAATGACCATCGGCTAGAAGGATCTTGCATCCAGACATTAGGTGGCTTGGGCTTTCAACAGCTGAGTGACAGAATCTGCATTGGTCGGTTTTTTGCAGACCAGCCATTTTCTTAAATCCATTTGTGAGCAAGCCTTGGTCTTGTGCAGCTATAATTAATCGTTCTTCATCAAATGAAAATTTGTCACTTTTAAGCCATTGTACTGAAACCTACTTGTTAATGTAGTTCTGGTTCAGTTCTTCCATGAACCTGCCTGCTCTCTTATGTTGTTGCCATCCTTCTAGTCTTGTCTTCAGTTCCCTTTTAGTATACTCCTTTCTCTTCTTTCGGGCGATTAGGGTTGCTGGGTTATCATATTCTTCTACTGTGTTGTCCAGTGTGTTACCACTGAAATTTTCACTGAGCTTTGTAGTTGACGTCTGCTGGGGCAAACATTTGGTGTGATGTTCATTCACCATTTTTATTTTGGGGTCAGAAGAACATTTGATGTATTGGCCTATGCTTACCACTGAAGCTCGGTATGCATGGTTTATTTCAGTGAGGCCTAAACCACCTTCTCTCCGTGGTAAGTACAGCCTGTCCATGCACTGATGTTTGTAAATGACTTTATGAAGGGCCAGCATTTTCCGAGTTTTTACGTCAAGGCTATTGATACAGTTTTGTGGCCAATTGATTATGCCAAATCCATAAGAGACAACGGGTATTGCCAATTGATTGATGGCAGTAATTTTGTTTTTTGGTGATAGTTCTGATGAGAGAATTTTTTTAAGTCGCTTGAAGTATTCTCCCTGCACTTTTTCTCTCATCTTTCCATGTTACAGTGTCTCATTCTTCTCTACTCCAAAGTATTTATAGACAGCATCTTCTTCAAGGTCTTCAATAGAGCCATTGTCAAGATTAAGATGTTCTGATGATGTCTTTCTTCCTTTCTTTATGGTGCACTTAGCGCATTTGTCGAATCCAAACTCCATGCAGATGTCCTCTGTAATTTTTAACAATGCCTATCAGAGAGACAAGTTGTTTCTCGGATTCTGCATAGTTTCAAATCGTCCATAAAGAGTAGATGGTTTACTCTTTTATTTTCTTCCTTCTTTCTGCCCATGCTGAGATTGTATCCAGCATCAGATCGTTTAAGTATCTTACTTAATGGATCCATTGTGAGGCAGAAAAGGAGCGGTGAGAGGCTGTCTCCCTGGAATATTCCTCGCTTGATCTTTATGTTTGGGTTCTGTATCCTTCCTTCCATGTGCTGTAGCGTAATTGATGTGCATCATCTGGCCATTTGTTTTTGAAGGAATGATGTAATATCAGTGTGCACATTGTACAGCTCCAAACAGCGAAGTATTCAAGAATGAGGTATACTGTCAAAGACCTTTTTGTAATCAATCCAGGCCATTGACAGACTTTTGTCTTCTAATATGGTTCTGTTTACAAGGAGTTGGTCTTTTGTGCCAAGCTTTTTCCTCGTACACCCCCTCTGCTCACTTTTGAGGCAGCAATCAGATGGTTGTATGTTGCATCAGCGATTATCCCTGTTAGGAGCTTGTAGGTTGTTGTGAGGCAGCAGATTGGTCTATATTTGCTAGCCATGTGGGTGTCCTCATTTTTGGGAATAAGTGATGTACTGCCACTCAGGTGGCTCTTCATCTCCACTTTATTTTATTGAACGCCTTGGCATAATAATGAAGTGCGCTCAGTTTTTTCAGCCAGAAATTTGGTTTTTGGTCTATTCCTGGGGTCTTGAAATTACTGCATTGAGCTATCTTCCTGCAGACAATCTCCTTGGTAATTTTTAGAGCTGGCATCTTTTCTTTCTCCTTGTTCTCCTCTTTGATGGTATTTATCCAGCTGTTTTCTTTATGTACTTTAGTGTCCTCATAGAGTGGCCTCCAGAAGTTTTCAACTTCTTGTGTGGGTGGGGAGCTCACCTTTATTTCATCTTTAATGAGGCTCCTTTAGACCATTCTTGGGTTTGTTGCAAAAAGTTTATCCTTTTTGCAACATTTCATTTTTCGACTTTAATAAATAGCTGATGTTTATAACCCCAACACAGACAAGATCAGAATTGGAATTTTTAATTTTTTTTTGTAGTTTAGGGTGTTGTCTTTCAGAAAAAACATAATGTTGGAAAATATTGGATCCAAAATTTTCCAATTTTGGGCCACTTTCCATGGAATTCACCAAAAACACATTTATTTATATTATACGTTTTATTTGTATTATATTTTTAAAAAGTCTAATAAAATTATGTTCACAAAAGAACACACACATTGTAGGAGCTCTAGAATTAATGTTATTAGAGACATCCTGTGTGTTTTTGTTTCTTTTTCACACCTGAGTGAGATTCCATTTTTCAACTGCCATTTTGTGTGTTCAAATTTCTGTCAACTGGTAGAAATATTTGCATAAACTATAAAAATATACATCCATTTTTTTTCTTTAGAAAACATTTAGTAGAGAAAACAATGTTATTACCATCTGTAGTAAGATGGATTTTAACAAAAAAATGAAACTCCACTTCAACAACTTCAACTCCACAAGCGTATGCTGTATTTTCGTGGACATCGGCAATATTACATGCCTAATGTATATCTTTTTTATTTGTGGGTCAATTTTTAAAGGAATTACATTGCTGGAAAGAGAATAGAATAAGCATTCCATGGATAATTTCTTTTTCTTTTATTCATTCAATGTTTTTATACTCCAAGTTAAAAATGAAAAAAAAAAATGGTAAAAAATGTGCTATTAAAAAAGTGGTCAGCCAAAGTAGCTCCAGTTCTCTCCAAACTCTACAACAAATGCCTTAATGAAACTTTCTTTCCGGGCTGTTGGAAAACTGCTTCTGTGGTACCAGTATTCAAGAATTCTGGCGAAAGAACTGACCCATTAAATTATTGCCCTATTAGCCTCCTCCCACTTTTTGCCAAAATATTTGAGACCTTAATTAACCATACTCTAGTCCAGCACCTTACAGATGCTAAACTTCTGACCGACCAACAATATGGATTTAGACAAGCCCGTTCTACAGCAGACATCCTCACTGTAATCTCTGAACGCATATACCATTCACTGGACAAAGCGGGAGAGGGCAGAGCGGTAGCTCTAGATATATCTAAGGCTTTTGACAGGGTATGGCATGAGGGTCTCCTCAGGAAGATTAGATCATACGGTATCACTGGTAGAATACTTAACATAATTAAATCCTTCTTAGATAAGAGAAAAATCCAGGTTGTCCTCGGCGGTCATACATCTAAACAATATGATATAAATGCGGGAGTGCCCCAGGGATCTATCCTTGGACCTCTACTGTTCCTGATATTCATAAATGACCTCCTCGACAAAATTGCCTCTGAGATGGGTACATATGCTGATGACACCACACTCTATAGCAGGCACGACAGGAAAATAAATGAACATATATCTAAAGTAATGGCAGAAACACTAGAGGATGACCTCCAATCAGTAGTGGAATGGGGACAAAAATGGATGGTCATGTTCAATGCCGCCAAGACTAAACTGGTTTCATTCAATAATTACAAGAAACCTTCTCTACCACCTATAGCAATGGCCAACGACTCTTTATCTGAGAGTACGTCTTTCAAGCTCCTTGGCCTAACGTTCACAGGAAACATGAGCTGGAGCAATTACATCGAGGGCATTGCCAGGGCTGCTGCAAGGAAGGTGGGCTCTCTCTACCGTGCTAGAAAACTACTAACACCCAAAAGTATCCTGTACCTCTATAAGGCAACCATTCGCCCATGTATGGAGTATTGTTGTCATATTTGGGCTGGTGCATCGGCTACTAGTCTCTCGCTCCTTGACAGGGTTCAAAAGAGAGTCGCAAATTTGATAGGCCCTAAACTGGTATCTAAGCTTCAGCCTCTGTCCCATCGACGAAACTACTAACACCCAAAAGTATCCTGTACCTCTATAAGGCAACCATTCGCCCATGTATGGAGTATTGTTGTCATATTTGGGCTGGTGCATCGGCTACTAGTCTCTCGCTCCTTGACAGGGTTCAAAAGAGAGTCGCAAATTTGATAGGCCCTAAACTGGCATCTAAGCTTCAGCCTCTGTCCCATCGACGAAACGTTGCATCCCTCTGGCTGTTCTACAAGTATTTTAATGGTGAATGCTCTGATGAACTGCAAGCACTCGTGCCCCCACGACGTGAACACCCTCGATAGACCCGACAAGCTGCAAAATCCCACCCCCACACTGTAGAGATCCCTAGATGTAAAAGATCTTTCTACTCCGGTAGTTTCTTCCCCAGAACCGCTAGACTTTGGAATTCCATTCCAGGTCACTGCTTCCCCAACTGTACTGACATGCAGAAGTTCAAGTGCAACGTGAACCAACATCTTGCTGCCCAAATCCCTACATAGTACCCCAGTAGTTGTTTCCCCTGATAGTAGCCCCCTACACCAAAGTGGCAATGTGCCTTGTTTGGGGTGAAAATGTAATTAAAAAAAAAAAAAAAAAAAAAACTATTTGCCAATAACTTTGCAGCTAATTCTACCCTATACGACGAAGGCCATCAACTCCCTGTATTTCCTTCTATAACACAACATGCTAGGTAACATACAAATATCTGTGCGTGAGGTCGCCAAGCTAATCAAGAACTTTGATTCCAGTAAAGCAACTGGCCCTGATGGCATCCGAATCATAGTGTTAAAAAAGCTTCAACCAGAACTTGCTCCCATACTTACAAAACCTGTTAAGCGTTGCTTTAAGAAGTGCTTTCCAACACCCTGGTAAACCTCATCAGTATGCTCTGTATTTAAGAATTCAGGTGATAAGTCATCTCCCTCTCAGTACAGACCAATATGTCTCCTGTGTGTCATGAGTAAGTTGCTGGAATCCATATTAAATAGAGAAGTAGTCAACCACCTCAGCAGGAATAACCTTCTTAGTGACACGCAATATTATTTCCGCTCTGCAAGATCTACAGCAGATGTGCTAACGGTTATATCTCTTAGGATTAGCAAATCTCTTGACAGAGGCTTCCTTTCTAGGGTAATTGCTCTTGACATATCGAAAGCCTTCGACAAGGTATGGCATAAAGGCGTACTTCACAAGATTTCCAGCTATGGTATAACTGGAAATATTTACTCAATCATTAAATCATTTCTCTCTGATAGGCTCATAAGAATAGTGGTTGATGGACAAAAATCAGAGGCCCACTGTATTAATGCTGGAGTCCCTCTAGGGTCCATCCTGGGCCTAACTCTCTTCCTGATCTACATCAATGATCTCCCAAAACACATACTTAAATCATTCGTTGACATCTATGCTGATGACACGACCATCTATGGCAACACATCAAAGGCTGTAAACGACAAAGTTCTTTCCTCTGATCTCGAGCGCGTGGTACAGTAGGGCAGGTCGATTTGCAACTTTTTTCACAAAATCAACATGGTGATGATAGTTTGGATTTGATATAAGAACATATACCAAAAATTAGATTCCTATCTTGAACAGAAAATTGAGCATTTAATTTTAAAAATCGTGTAGAAAAATGCTGAAAAATCCTTCATTTTCATAGCATTTTACACAACACTGACTTTGAAATTTCACTATTTTTATAAAATATTCAATTAAAATTGATATATTTATATGAAATACATTGAAAGAAAAATAAATACATGAATTATAATTTTAATTATGAATCACACCTAGCAAAATATCTCAACTTTTATACAACTTTTGGAGAAAAATCAATCAAATTTGACCAGTGTGTGGCTGCAAAATTGATAGCAGTAATTTTTCCCTTTTTTTTTTTTTATTTCTTAGTTCACTATTTTTGGAAAAAAACAACACCAAAAAAACAAAATTATTTGAAAACACTTATTTTTTTAATATTTTTGCGATGTAATATGAATAAAACTAACTATTGTTTGGGTAAATTAAGAAAAATAATAAAATTTAATGGATAAATATTTATTTACCTAATGGACAAAATCGTTTGAATGCCCTCTTCTCTCACATCCAATTCATCTGAGTTTATCATCGATATTATATTTTCCGGAAGTAGTGCAAAAGCACTATATTTTGTGCAATTTAAAACAGTAATTTGGATTTCAGTTAACTGTTTTGTTCTCTGAATCATATTAAAATATACTGTTGTTGGTTAAAAAAAATATTGTCGGTTTTGATTTCAAACCAACTAACTGCATACACTTGGATAATAAATTTGACCAAAATGTTTAATTTATCATAGTGTTTGAGGATAGACAACTCTAGTCCATAAAGACATTAATCTTGTGGCTTATGTTAGCCATCTTCCTTAATTCAAGGGCCCAATTTTCTAAGTTAACTTCTCCACAAGAAATGCCAACAGCATACTCAAAAAGTAGCCTCTGGTCTTCACACTTAAATTATTTGTTTCTTCTGCTATCAGATAATGATGATCGGGAGGGACACTAATTTTTTAGAATTCTACTTGAGGCAAATCTTGATAATTATTGATACAAAGTTTCCCCAAAGGACCAGTAAATGTTGTTAGGCTTTTTGTTGTTCCATCAATTAATTTAAAAATTGCTGTAAATGGCAGTTCTTCTCGTGGAACCTGAAAACTGGAAAATTTGCATGTTTAATAATAGAGCCAGATTACATAATAAATATATGATTTTATTTTCCACAAAAAAGGAATATAATTGCAGGTGAATCTATAGAATTAATTTTACCTCCTTGTTAGGAGGACAAGTGCAGATTATGTGCCTTATTTGACAATTTTCAGCTTTGCACTTTACTACAAATTCATCACATCTCAAGACAGAAAGTTTACAGCTACAAGAATATATATCAAACAGTCTGTCTCGCTGTTCCTTCATTCTTTTCACTTTGATTGCTGCAAGAGATTTCCTGTCAATCTGTTTGGTCCTCTTATAGCAAAATATATTGACCTTCTGTCCTATATAATGTTACCTTAACAAGGGCAATTGTGGATTGACTGGTTGCCGAATACTAATTATTTCCTTGGCAATTAGAAATCTCACTATTTTTTAACTGTTTTCGAGGAAATAACTAAACTGGATGACTTGTTGTGTAGTTGGGGGTGCTGTTTCATCCAAATGACAAGGTGAACCAGCAAATTTTGTGAACCACGGGTTATATAGCTGAACGTTGTGCTTTTACTGACATTCTAATCTGAAAAGTAAAGTAAATAAATGGATTATAACTGAAGGAAACTGTAGTAGGCTATCTTCCAGTTTCATATGTAAAGAAATAAGTGCTAGTTATAAGAAATAATGAAAAACTTTGTAGAGTTGAATTAGATGTATTGAAGAGAGAGGACCAAACCAAATCAGAGGCATAGTAGTGTTTAGTTTAGACATTTTTAGCAGAGTTTAGCTCCGCCTTTAATAACATGAATTTATCGATAAAGAGATTCATTCTTGCTGTAGTTGTGCAATTTTTAACAAGTGTTTAGTGTTTAGAGTTTGAAAAACCAGTGTTTGTGCATCTATGTTACTATGCTATTTTTAATAGTATTTTCAAGTTAAATTTAATTTTTATGAAATTTTTGTTTATTAATATTTTAAGTGAAAGTACAGAATAGTTACAATACAACCTCCTTCCCATATTAAGAATGGCTTTCTAAATAAAGTTATTTGAGCACAATAACATAGATGCACACATAACGAAAAACCTTTTAATATAAAACTGGAGTATTACCATATTTTAATAAAAATTTCAAATAGAATTTGATGTGAAATATTAGGTTAGTGCAAAAATAATGTTTTTGACGTTCATTTGAACGTCAACAAATGACATTGTTTTTGTGTCAACCTAATAGAAAAACAAATTAAAAAAGCTAAATCAAATATGTTTAAATTCACTGCAGACACTTGAAATATAATAATATATATTTTAAACAAGTCTTTTTCGTTTTTCCTTTCGAAATAATTAAGCCTAAATCGTTATGTTTTCAAATTAAATAATAAACAAACGTTAATTTTCAATATCAATAACGAGCGTGTTTGCGACGGTGAAATCTAAAATGTTTCCAGCCCACCAAAAAGTTCCTGAAATGAAAAAAGCGAACTTTGGTCGTTATTATTTAAAAAACATAATTTTTGCCTTTACACTTAATATTTATTTTATTAATTAATTATCCTCACTCATTTTATTTAAAAATGTAGTTTAAAAATTATTCTAAATAATGATTCTATTTTCTTAACAGTACGGATTGTTTTGATGATGGGACGTTCTTGACAATTCACCGAAAAACTGTTAATCACTTCAATTGTTCAACTTTTAAAGTCATTTCCTCAAGCAAAGATAACGATTTTGAGAAAAATATTTTGTGTAGGTCTTTTCTATGTCAAACCCCAACTATCATCACCATTGCCTCACCGGAGTTCCAAAATCGACCTGCCCTAGTCGTACATTGGGGGAAGAGGTGGCTGGTTACCTTTTAATACATCTAAAACCAAGCTTCTATCTTTACATCATCAACGCTCTGATGCCCATCTGGCATCAATTGAAATGGATGGCTCTCGTCTAGGGGAGGCCCTATGTTTTGACAACCTTCTGGGCTTGACCGTTACTCCTGATCTGAAATGGAACATGTACATCAGGTCTGTTGCCAAGGTCGCTGGAAAGATGGTGGGATCCTTCTAACGCTCCAGAAGATATCTCACTTCTGATGCAGTTCTCTATCTATATAAAAGCCAAGTACGTCCAAGAATGGAATACTGCTGCCACATCTGGGCAGGAGCTGCTAAAAACAGCCTATCCTGCCTTCACAGAGTACAAAATGGACTTTGTGACTTAATGGGAGATGCCCTTTTCTCTTCCCTGCATCTTCTCTCCCACAGAAGAGACGTTGCGAGCCTATCTTTGTTTTATCGTTATTACCATGGCAGGTGCTCGTCTGAGCTCCAATCTCTGGTCCCCCCTTACCAATCTTTCACGATAAACACCCGTCTAGCTGAAACCACTGTCAAAAATTTTCCCCACTCTTTATCTGTGCCTAAATCAAAACGTAGATTCCATGAACAAAGCTTCTTTCTTAGAACTGCACGCCTATGGAACTCTCTGCCTGACTTCAACATGGATGTCTTCAAGTCCAATATAAACAAATTCCTGATGAACCGCCCCCCCCCTAAGTAATGACATTTTATCAAATCTCCAATAATAATGAATACTGCAACAGTGCAACACTATCTCATTGATTACTGTACACAAAATAGCCCTTATCCCCGAGTGGCTTCGGGACCTTGATAAGTGGTGACCTTCATGTAAAAAAAAAAAAAAAAAAAAAAAAAAAATTGGATACATATGCGTGGGTTCAAATTTGCTTGGATATGGCTGAAATTTTTACGTGCATAGAAGTTCATCTCTACTGGACTTTGATTTATATTTTTACAACCACAGGAAGCAAAGTTACAACCGAGCAAAATTGACGAAAAATATTTCAAAATTGATAAGATAAATCGGTATATATCATCCATTTTCATATAGATAATAGTTTCAAAATTATTTTCATGTATATGTAAATATTTGATAATTATTAATTGTGGAGAAATTTCTTTAAAATATTATCTTTTATAGAAATTCAATGCTCGCTATGTGCTCTGCTCAGAAATAAAAACTTTTTCTGCTTTCAAAACGAAAGCAGAAAAATCAGTTTTATTTTTTATTCTGAGTTTGTCAATTTAAAAAAATTATTTTCAAGTTTTTCAAATTTGATTTCCAAACAATACTATTTTGTTGTTTTTAACGCTTTTAGTACACACGTACTAAAAGCATTAAAAAACAACAAAATGTACTAAGTACATGCGTTTCTGTTATCATTGTATTTATAACTTCTTACATGTACTTAAGGTAGAATTGTGTTTTAGTGGTAAAAAAAAGTATATATAACAAATAAAAGGTACTTGTGCACTTATGCTACCATGCTGAAATAATAACGCTATTATTTAGAAACCCATTCTTAACATGGGGAGGAAAGGGTATTTTGTTAACTATTCTGTACTTTCACCTCAAAATTAAATAAAAGATATTGTGAAACTTGAATTTATTTTTAACTCATTGTCAAGACCATTTTTTCGAATCTGTAAAACAAACACGTTTTTTTTTGTTTTTTTTTCTTTTTTTAACTGAGGATATTTAAATAATAATAATTAGGTGGTTTGATAAAGAATTTCATTGTGATGCATTTTGTAAATTTTTACTTTGTTTCCACCGTAACATTTTTCTTTAAAATGACTACCTTTTAAAGTTTTCAGATATGCTGAAAATGAATATCACATTTAAATTTTCTGCAAATTTTCTGGATATTAAGCAATGTCGTTTCTTAAGTTATTGCTGGTGACCATCATGGTACGTACGTTTGCACATAGTTTCTCGGATTATGTTTGCGCGCTCGCGCGTACCAAGATGGCCATCAGCAATAACATAATAAATGACATTGCTTAATACATGGAAAACTACTTATTTGCAGAAAATTTAAATGCGATATTTGTTTTCAGTATACCCTAAAACCTATAAAAGGAATCATTTTAATATTAAGGTGGAAACAAGGTAAAAAATTACCGTTTTATTTCTTTGTTTACATAGTTGAACTTTCAGTAAAACAACAGAATAGAAATGACAAAAATTACCATCAACTGGTGAATATATAGTTGCTCTTTATCAGGATTCCTGGTATCCTGGTACTTTGAATGTTACATCAAGGAATCATGTAGAGTACAATTTATGGTTGCATCTCAGAAAATAGAGGTATATTTTGAACCAAATAAAGAGGATTTACAAAATTGAAAATTAGATTGGTCCCAAAATGCATAAGTTCTGCTCAACTATGGGAATTTTCATCTGTTACAGAAATCCAAAATCTATATGAAGAATCTTCTTTGATTTATTTCTGAGATTAATTCATATCTACTCAAGTTTTTTTCTTTGAGGAGAGTAGTAAATATCGGCCATGAATGCTCTTTAAGCATTCAATGGCTACACCCTAGATTAAGCTCTCATTTGGTGAGGAGGCAGGAAAATGCCTATTCTCAATATATGTTTAAATACCACTATAATACTTAGTTTTGTTCATGAATCGCTGTATGATACCATGCGCTAGTTTAAAAAAAATTGAAATTTGTACATTGAATTTATAATTTATGGCTTATGGTAAAGAGATACATCAGATTTGACTGCATAATCAGAAATAGCACACAATTTTACATAAGAATGCCAAGTTTCATGAGAATAGCTTGGAAAATAAATAAATGGAGGCAAAAATTACCAAATTTCTTGAAATGTTGAGGTTCATAATTTAACCCACTTTTTCTAAAGAAAAATGTCTACGGAAAAGCCTAAATTTTGGCAATTAAAATTCTCATAACTTTTGAACTACTGATGGTATTTGCATAATTCAAACAGTTTAAACATCCTTTACATTGCTCTTTTCATTCTAGTTGATAAAATAAAAATTATCTAAAAAGAATATAATCAACTTGTATTTAAAAAAAAAAAAAAAAAAAAGAATCTTCTAAAATTTAACTTTAGTTAAGACTAAACTGGTTACTGATTTTTTAAACTTTTTACTTACAATTATTTTGCTTGCTTAAACTGAAATGCATTCACAATTATTTTACAATTCTAAATTGAATGAAACGAATACATTTCCTGCTGTGCCATATCTTTTTCTTTTTGCCTTTAGAAAATAAATGCTAAACTGTAAACAAATGTATTTCCAAGATTCATCTCCCTTCCCGCAACCTGATTATAAATAATTTACAATTCTATGCTGAACTCATTTGATTATATTAATATACCCTCCTCCTCTTTCGTTTCTATGTATACCCACAGAATACACAGATGTAACACAAAAATTGTATACATTAAATGTTAAAAAGATTTATCAAGTTTCCTTTAATTTTTGTTATAAAATTTTGGAAACTAACAAAACTATGTTCATTTCAAGCAAATTTAGTTTTCAACCATTTACAAGTCTTACATAAACTAAAGTACACCGAATCTTAATGGTTTCTTTTATTTTACTTCTAGTTTCAATTAACTTTTAAAGATGGTGTACTGTTCCTTGTGGATTGCACTGAAAACATGTTCCTGGAAAATGAGAATGATGATGAAGAAAAAAATAATTTCAAGACATGTATGAAGGTAAAGCTGATCCAGATGCACTTTTATTATTTCTCTATAATCATATAAATCTTAAAACTGAGCATAGCATTTTATTATTTCTCTATAATCATATAAATCTTAAAACTGAGCATAGCATTTTATTATTTCTCTATAATCATATAAATCTTAAAACTGAGCATAGCATTGGAAATCTGAATAATTTTTGTTTCAAAATCTAACTGACTATTCTTGTTTTTTTTTTCTTAAATGCATATGAAAACGTTGATTTTGTCGTGAACAGTGGAGGTGATTACAATAATTTTAACCAGAAATGCATTGTTTCATAACAGTGTTGTTACATTGGTAATGTAATAATGGTTTTGTTACATTGGTAATGTAATCATGGTTTTGTTACATTGGTAATGTAATAATGGTTTTGTTACATTGGTAATGTAATAATGGTTTTGTTACATTGGTAATGTAATAATGGTTTTGTTACATTGGTAATGTAATAATGGTTTTGTTACATTGGTAATGTAATAATGGTTTTGTTACATTGGTAATGTAATAATGGTTTTGTTACATTGGTAATGTAATAATGGTTTTGTTACATTGGTAATGTAATAATGGTTTTGTTACATTGGTAATGTAATAATGGTTTTGTTACATTGATAATGTTTTATCTTTCAGTTTTTGCGGTTTTTTGGTTTTTTTTTTTACTTTAAATAAATATACCTGTGGATTATATTCTAGTCCTTAAGTTGGTATTTTTTTTTAGAATAGTTTGACTGAAGTGTAGGTGCGTGTGATGACAAGGCATGTTTCTATAAAAATTCTAGGCTTACCGATTGTGGTATGTTTTTGTTGATTTCTGGATCATAGTATGGTTTATTATCTTAATGTTAGGAACTCAAGTCAGACAGGAAATAATTAAGCTGCATTATTTTACTTTCGTTACAGATTTTTGGAGTAAAAATTAAGCATGGCTACATCATCTCCTAGGCGATGTTGTTTAAACAATCCAAATGTATTTTGCTAAATTTGCAGACACGTTGCAATCCAACAGGAAAGGAATCAGTGAATTTGTGATATTTGTGTTTTATCTTGCTTACTTCTTTGTAATGCTGGATGATCAAGATAAGGTATGGGCACCCCATATTGTATGCAAGCAATGTGTTGAGCATCTTTGGACAAAAAAGGATAGAAAATCACTCCGCTTTGGTATTCAATGGTCTGGCATGAACCGAAAAACCATTTTGATGACTGCTATTTCTGTGTAGGCAAAACAAAGGGGTAAAACAGGAATTTGTTACTTTATCCAAACCTCAAGTCTGCAATTAAGCCAATTTCACACTGCAATGAAATTCTTGTTTCAGTGTTTAAAGGCTTGCACGAATAGGAATTGCCTGGTTCTGAAGACCAGGCCTCTGTTTTGTTCACTGACAGTAGTGAAGCTACTCTTTTAGATGTCGGATTTCCTTCTTCACTACCATAGCTTTTTTCTCAAGGAAGAACTTAATGATCTGAATCAGATCTCAACCTTTTCAAAGAATCTTCTGAAATTTTAGCTTCAAGACTCAAAAAAAAATCTACTTCAGCCTGGAACTCTCATAACCTTCTATAGCTTATGGAATTCTTGCCATATTTCACTCCGGAAAATGACATAGTATATTGCAACGATGTTACTAGCCTGCAGTGGCAGCTTGGTGTTGAACAGTATTATTCTCAAGATTGGTGCCTTTTTATAGACAGTTCCAAAAGAAGTTTATAAAATGTGTTCTTTTTCAGGATGGCAACTTTTATGGATCAGTTCCTGTTGGCCATTCAATGACAAATTAGTTCTGGAAAAGATTTCATACAGACAGCATCAATGGATCATATGTGTCGATTTGAAAATGGTTGGGGTTCTCTTCAAGCTACAAAGTGGCTATACTAAAATTCCCTTGCTTCTTGTGTTTGTGGGATAGGGCAAGAACAAAGCCTTGGATTAAAGAGATTGGCTTGTGTGCAGTGATTCTTGGCTCTCTCAATGTTCTGTGGTCTCTTTTGGTGGAGCATTCCAAAATTGTTTCCTCCTCTGCACATAAAACTTGGCATCATGAAATAGCTTATGAAGGCTCTTGAGAAAGATAGCAACTGAATAGCATGCAATTTCCAGGTCTAACCATAGGGAAATTAAAAGCTGGAATTTTTGATGGAAATTTGAAATTTAATGACGCAAATTCATGTAATTTTATAAATCCTGCAGAATTGAGTGCTTGGACGGCATTTATGAATGTAGTAAAATTCTACACGGAGGAGGGGGGGGAGGGTAAAGGCGCCCAATTACAAAGAATTTGTTGAAACTCATTAGTCTCCATCAACTGGGTGCAAATATGAGCATCAAGTTACATTTTTTGCACATCTATCTTGCCCATTTGCTAGAAAATCTCGGTGATGTTAGTGACAAGCAAGGGGACAAGGGGAGCGCTTCCATTAAGACATCAGCAACATGGAAGTTCGCTATCAAGGTCATTGGGATGCCACTATGCTTGTTAGTCTATTGAGTGCGATGAGGCCGAAACCCCCAATTCTAGAAAATCAGTAAAACGTCAATTTATGGATGATGATGTCTATGCTTAACATTTTTTTACAACTTCAAGATTTAATTGTGAATAATTTTGTGATATCATAACTATATCATATCTTAAAGTTACATGAAAGTATTGTTTCTTCGATTTGCTTGTTTTTATTGGAAATATCGGCTTTTTTTGTTTTTATTGGAGCTACCATAGCTTTTTTTTTGTTTTTATTGTAGCTACCATAGCTTTTTTTTGTTTTTATTGGAGCTACCAAAGCTTTTTTTTGTTTTTATTGAAGCTACCATAGCTTTTTTTTGTTTTTATTGGAGCTACCATAGCTTTTTTTTGTTTTTATTGGAGCTACCAAAGCTTTTTTTTGTTTTTATTGAAGCTACCATAGCTTTTTTTTGTTTTTATTGGAGCTACCAAAGCTTTTTTTTGTTTTTATTGAAGCTACCAAAGCTTTTTTTTGTTTTTATTGAAGCTACCATAGCTTTTTTTTGTTTTTATTGGAGCTACCATAGCTTTTTTTTGTTTTTATTGGAGCTACCAAAGCTTTTTTTTGTTTTTATTGAAGCTACCATAGCTTTTTTTGTTTTTATTGGAGCTACCATAGCTTTTTTTTTTTTGTTTTTATTGAAGCTACCATAGCTTTTTTTTGTTTTTATTGGAGCTACCAAATCTTTTTTTTGTTTTTATTGAAGCTACCATAGCTTTTTTTTGTTTTTATTGGAGCTACCAAAGCTTTTTTTTGTTTTTATTGAAGCTACCATAGCTTTTTTTTGTTTTTATTGGAGCTACCATAGCTTTTTTTTGTTTTTATTGGAGCTACCAAAGCTTTTTTTTGTTTTTATTGAAGCTACCATAGCTTTTTTTTGTTTTTATTGGAGCTACCAAAGCTTTTTTTTGTTTTTATTGAAGCTACCATAGCTTTTTTTTGTTTTTATTGGAGCTACCATAGCTTTTTTTTTGTTTTTATTGGAGCTACCATAGCTTTTTTTTTGTTTTTATTGGAGCTACCTTAGCTTTTTTTTTTGTTTTTATTGGAGCTACCATAGCTTTTTTTTTTTGTTTTTATTGGAGTTACCATAGCTTTTTTTTTGTTTTTATTGGAGCTACCACAGCTTTTTTTTGTTTTTATTGAAGCTACCATAGCTTTTTTTTTTATTGAAGCTACCATAGCTTTTTATTTTTGTTTTTATTCGAGCTACCATAGCTTTTTTTTTATTATTGGAGCTACCTTAGCTTTTTTTTTATTGGAGCTACCATAGCTTTTTTTTTGTTTTTATTAGAGCTACCATAGCTTTTTTTTTGTTTTTATTGGAGCTACCATAGCTTTTTTTTTTTGTTTTTATTGGAGCTACCATAGCTTTTTTTTTTATTGGAGCTACCATAGCTTTTTTTTTGTTTTTATTGGAGCTACCATAGCTTTTTTTTTATTGGAGCTACCATAGCTTTTTTTTTTGTTTTTATTGGAGCTACCATAGCTTTTTTTTTGTTTTTATTGGAGCTACCATAGTTTTTTTTGTTTTTATTGGAGCTACCATAGCTTTTTTTGTTGTTTTTATTGGAGCTACCATAGTTTTTTTTTTGTTTTTATTGTAGCTACCATAGCTTTTTTTGTTTTTATTGGAGGTACCTTAGCTTTTTTTGTTTTTATTGGAGCTACCATAGCTTTTTTTTTTTGTTTTTATTGGAGCTACCATAGCTTTTTTTTTGTTTTTATTGGAGCTACTATAGCTTTTTTTTTTATTGAAGCTACCATAGGTTTTTTTTTTTATTGAAGCTACCATAGCTTTTTTTTTGTTTTTATTCGAGCTACCATGGCTTTTTTTTTTTTGTTTTTATTGGAGCTACCATAGCTTTTTTTTTTGTTTTTATTGGAGCTACCATAGTTTTTTTTTTGTTTTTATTGGAGCTACCATAGCTTTTTTTTTTGTTTTTATTGGAGCTACCATAGCTTTTTTTGTTGTTTTTATTGGAGCTAACATAGCTTTTTTTTTTTTGTTTTTATTGGAGGTACCATAGCTTTTTATTTTTGTTTTTATTCGAGCTACCATAGCTTTTTTTTTTATTGGAGCTACCATAGCTTTTTTTTTATTGGAGCTACCATAGCTTTTTTATTTGTTGTTATTAGAGCAACCATAGCTTTTTTTTGTTTTTATTGGAGCTACCATAGCTTTTTTTTTGTTTTTATTGAAGCTACCATAGCCTTTTTTTTTTTTTTTTATTGGAGCTACCATAGTTTTTTTTTGTTTTTATTGGAGCTACCATAGCTTTTTTTTTGTTTTTATTGGAGCTACCATAGCTTTTTTTTGTTTTTATTGGTGCTACCATAGCTTTTTTTTTGTTTTTATTGAAGCTACCATAGCTTTTTTTTTTTTATTCGAGCTACCTTAGCTTTTTTTTTTGTTTTTATTGGAGCTACCATAGCTTTTTTTTTGTTTTTATTGGAGCTACCATAGCTTTTTTTTTGTTTTTATTGGTGCTACCAAAGCTTTTTTTTTTGTTTTTATTGGAGCTACTATAGCTTTTTTTTTTATTGAAGCTACCATAGGTTTTTTTTTATTGAAGCTACCATAGCTTTTTTTTTTTGTTTTTATTCGAGCTACCATAGCTTTTTTTTTTTTGTTTTTATTGGAGCTACCTAAGCTTTTTTTTTTGTTTTTATTGGAGCTACCTAAGCTTTTTTTTTTGTTTTTATTGGAGCTACCATAGCTTTTTTTTTGTTTTTATTGGAGCTACCATAGCTTTTTTTTTATTGGAGCTACCATAGCTTTTTTTTTTGTTTTTATTGGAGCTACCATAGCTTTTTTTTTTTTTTTATTGGAGCTACCATAGCTTTTTTGTTTTTATTGAAGCTACCATAGCTTTTTTTTGTTTTTATTGGAGCTACCATAGCTTTTTTTTGTTTTTATTGGAGCTACCATAGTTTTTTTTGTTTTTTTTCTGGAGCTACCATAGTTTTTTTTTTTTTATTTGAGCTACCATAGCTTTTTTTTTTTGTTTTTATTGGAGCTACCGTAGCTTTTTTTTTGTTTTTATTGGAGCTACCATAGTTTTTTTTTGTGTTTATTGGAGCTACCATGGCTTTTGTTTTGTTTTTATTGGAGCTACCATAGCTTTTTTTGTTGTTTTTATTGGAGCTACCATAGCTTTTTTTGTTGTTTTTATTGGAGCTACCATAGCTTTTTTTGTTGTTTTTATTGGAGCTACCATAGCTTTTTTTGTTGTTTTTATTGGAGCTACCATAGCTTTTTTTTTTTCATTGGAGCTACCATAGCTTTTTTTGTTGTTTTTATTGGAGCTACCATAGCTTTTTTTTGTTTTTATTGAAGCTACCATAGCTTTTTTTTTGTTTTTATTGGAGCTACCATAGCTTTTTTTTTTATTGGAGCTACCATAGCTTTTTTTTTTTGTTTTTATTGGAGCTACCATAGCTTTTTTTTTGTTTTTATTGGATCTACCATTGCTTTTTTTTTTGTTTTTATTGGAGCTACCATAGTTTTTTTTTTGTTTTTATTGGAGCTACCATAGCTTTTTTTTTGTTTTTATTGGAGCTACCATAGCTTTTTTTTGTTTTTATTGGTGCTACCATAGCTTTTTTTTTGTTTTTATTGAAGCTACCATAGCTTTTTTTTTTTATTCGAGCTACCTTAGCTTTTTTTTTTGTTTTTATTGGAGCTACCATAGCTTTTTTTTTGTTTTTATTGGAGCTACCATAGCTTTTTTTTTGTTTTTATTGGAGCTACCTTAGCTTTTTTTTTTTGTTTTTATTGGAGCTACCATAGCTTTTTTTTTTTAATTTTTATTGGAGCTACCATAGCTTTTTTTGTTGTTTTTATTGGAGTTACCATAGCTTTTTTTTTGTTTTTATTGGAGCTACCTTAGCTTTTTTTTTTGTTTTTATTCGAGCTACAATAGCTTTTTTTTTTTATTGGAGCTACCTTAGCTTTTTTTTGTTTTTATTGGAGCTACCAAAGCTTTTTTTTGTTTTTATTGAAGCTACCATAGCTTTTTTTTCTTTTTATTGGAGCTACCATAGCTTTTTTTTTGTTTTTATTGGAGCTACCATAGCTTTTTTTTTGTTTTTATTGGAGCTACCTTAGCTTTTTTTTTTGTTTTTATTGGAGCTACCATAGCTTTTTTTTTTTAATTTTTATTGGAGCTACCATAGCTTTTTTTGTTGTTTTTATTGGAGCTACCATAGCTTTTTTTGTTGTTTTTATTGGAGCTACCATAGCTTTTTTTGTTGTTTTTATTGGAGCTACCATAGCTTTTTTTGTTGTTTTTATTGGAGCTACCATAGCTTTTTTTTTTTCATTGGAGCTACCATAGCTTTTTTTGTTGTTTTTATTGGAGCTACCATAGCTTTTTTTTGTTTTTATTGAAGCTACCATAGCTTTTTTTTTGTTTTTATTGGAGCTACCATAGCTTTTTTTTTTATTGGAGCTACCATAGCTTTTTTTTTTTGTTTTTATTGGAGCTACCATAGCTTTTTTTTTGTTTTTATTGGATCTACCATTGCTTTTTTTTTTGTTTTTATTGGAGCTACCATAGTTTTTTTTTTGTTTTTATTGGAGCTACCATAGCTTTTTTTTTGTTTTTATTGGAGCTACCATAGCTTTTTTTTGTTTTTATTGGTGCTACCATAGCTTTTTTTTTGTTTTTATTGAAGCTACCATAGCTTTTTTTTTTTATTCGAGCTACCTTAGCTTTTTTTTTTGTTTTTATTGGAGCTACCATAGCTTTTTTTTTGTTTTTATTGGAGCTACCATAGCTTTTTTTTTGTTTTTATTGGAGCTACCTTAGCTTTTTTTTTTTGTTTTTATTGGAGCTACCATAGCTTTTTTTTTTTAATTTTTATTGGAGCTACCATAGCTTTTTTTGTTGTTTTTATTGGAGTTACCATAGCTTTTTTTTTGTTTTTATTGGAGCTACCTTAGCTTTTTTTTTTGTTTTTATTCGAGCTACAATAGCTTTTTTTTTTTATTGGAGCTACCTTAGCTTTTTTTTGTTTTTATTGGAGCTACCAAAGCTTTTTTTTGTTTTTATTGAAGCTACCATAGCTTTTTTTTCTTTTTATTGGAGCTACCATAGCTTTTTTTTTGTTTTTATTGGAGCTACCATAGCTTTTTTTTTGTTTTTATTGGAGCTACCTTAGCTTTTTTTTTTGTTTTTATTGGAGCTACCATAGCTTTTTTTTTTTAATTTTTATTGGAGCTACCATAGCTTTTTTTGTTGTTTTTATTGGAGTTACCATAGCTTTTTTTTTGTTTTTATTGGAGCTACCACAGCTTTTTTTTGTTTTTATTGAAGCTACCATAGCTTTTTTTTTATTGAAGCTACCATAGCTTTTTATTTTTGTTTTTATTCGAGCTACCATAGCTTTTTTTTTATTATTGGAGCTACCTTAGCTTTTTTTTTATTGGAGCTACCATAGCTTTTTTTTTGTTTTTATTAGAGCTACCATAGCTTTTTTTTTGTTTTTATTGGAGCTACCATAGCTTTTTTTTTTTTGTTTTTATTGGAGCTACCATAGCTTTTTTTTTATTGGAGCTACCATAGCTTTTTTTTTGGATTTTATTGAAGCTACCATAGCTTTTTTTGTTTTTATTGGAGCTACCATAGCTTTTTTTTGTTTTTATTGAAGCTACCATAGCTTTTTTTTGTTTTTATTGGAGGTACCATAGCTTTTTTTTTTGTTTTTATTGAAGCTACCACAGCTTTTTTTTTGTTTTTATTCGAGCTACCATTGCTTTTTTTTGTTTTTATTGGAGCTACCATAGCTTTTTTTTTTTTCATTGGAGCTACCATAGCTTTTTTTGTTGTTTTTATTGGAGCTACCATAGCTTTTTTTTGTTTTTATTGAAGCTACCATAGCTTTTTTTTTTGTTTTTATTGGAGCTACCATAGCTTTTTTTTTTATTGGAGCTACCATAGCTTTTTTTTTTTTTGTTTTTATTGGAGCTACCATAGCTTTTTTTTTGTTTTTATTGGAGCTACCATAGCTTTTTTTTTTTATTGGAGCTACCATAGCTTTTTTTTTGTTTTTATTGGAGCTACCATAGCTTTTTTTTGTTTTTATTATAGTTACCATAGCTTTTTTTTTTTTTATTGGAGCTACCATAGATTTTTGTTGTTTTTATTGGAGCTACCATAGCTTTTTTTTGTTTTTGTTGGAGCTACCATAGCTTTTTTTTTATTGAAGCTACCATAGCTTTTTTTTTCTTTTTATTGAAGCTACCATAGGTTTTTTTTTTTGTTTTTATTGAAGCTACCATAGGTTTTTTTTTTTGTTTTTATTGGAGCTACCATAGTTTTTTTTTGTTTTTATTGTAGCTACCATAGTTTTTTTTTGTTTTTATTGTAGCTACCATAGCTTTTTTTTTGTTTTTATTGTAGCTACCATAGCTTTTTTTTTGTTTTTATTGTAGCTACCATAGCTTTTTTTTTATTTTTATTGGAGCTACCATAGCTTTTTTTGTTGTTTTTATTGGAGCTAACATAGCTTTTTTTTTTTTTTTATTGGAGGTACCATAGCTTTTTATTTTTGTTTTTATTCGAGCTACAATAGCTTTTTTTTTTTATTGGAGCTACCTTAGCTTTTTTATTTGTTTTTATTAGAGCTACCATAGCTTTTTTTTGTGTTTATTCGAGCTACCATAGCTTTTTTGTTTTGTTTTTATTGGAGCTACCATAGCTTTTTTTTTTGTTTTTATTGAAGCTACCAAAGCTTTTTTTTTGTTTTTATTGAAGCTACCATAGCTTTTTTTTATTGGAGCTACCATAGCTTGTTTTTTGTTTTTATTGGAGCTACCTAAGCTTTTTTTTTTGTTTTTATTAGAGCTACCATAGCTTTTTTTGTTTTTATTGAAGCTACCATAGCTTTTTTTTTATTGAAGCTACCATAGCTTTTTTTTTATTGAAGCTACCATAGCTTTTTTTTTTATTGAAGCTACCATAGCTTTTTTTTTTTCGGTTTTATTCGAGCTACCATAGCTTTGTTTTTTTATTGGAGCTACCTTAGCTTTTTTTTTTGTTTTTATTAGAGCTACCATAGCTTTTTTTTTTTGTTTTTATTGGTGCTACCATAGCTTTTTTTTTTGTTTTTATTGGAGCTACCATAGCTTTTTTTTTGTTTTTATTGGAGCTACCATAGCTTTTTTTGTTTTTATTGGAGCTACCATAGCTTTTTTTTGTTTTTATTGGAGCTACCATAGCTTTTTTTTTGTTTTTATTGGAGGTACCATAGCTTTTTTTTGTTTTTCTTTGAGCTACCATAGCTTTTTTTTTGTTTTTCTTGGAGCTACCATAGCTTTTTTTTGTTTTTATTGGAGCTACCACAGCTTTTTTTGTTTTTATTGGAGCTACCATAGCTTTTTTTTGTTTTAATTGAAGCTACCATAGCAGAAAAACTAGACCTGATAGAAAAAAGTGACAGCATTTCTGGAATCAGCGTCCTCAAATAAGATAAAAATAGTTGCAACATTCTAGGTACCATGACAATTTTTTGTTGTTGTTGTTGGCCAGTGTAATTGAATATGTTTTGTTACATTGATAATTGAATGACAATTACATTGATATTTTAATAACGATCAGCACAATATAGTAATAATTCAATTTTACTTTAAAAAAATTAATATTTGGCGAAAATATACTGGCTTATTTTTAATACAAGTATACTTTACATTACAGCAGACACAGAGAATTATATAGCTTTTGAGGGAGAATTGTTGAGGGTTAGTTATAGTTGTAAATTTTTGCATAATAGCAAGTCCTAGCTGATTATTATTTATAAAACAATTAATATTACCAAAAAGCAACAACAATTTAATATTATTTCAGAATTAGATTAACAAAACAATAGCTGATAGCCTCTTATGTAAAACATTTAGAATAACAGCTTCAATTTCAGTTTTGAATAATATTTTTGTTAATAAAAAAAAAAAAAATGACTTTATATAAACAATAAATACTTCCAGGACAGCTAGTACAAAATATAGATACTAAAACTATTCCACAAAAAGTTCTGTACCTCCTCCTGACTATATTTTATTTATATTTTCAACATTTTATTTTAAAGGCTGTTCAAATAACACTTCAAAATAAGATTATCCATAGAGAAACTGATTTGGTTGGTGTTGTCCTTTTTGGTACGGTAAGTGTTTCATGCATAATTATTTCAATATTTATGATATGCAATGATAAATTCTCAAAAAAAGGTTAAAATTTATTTTAAATATCAGCCTCCTTTTAGTGTTAGAATAGATATTTCCTGTGTAGATTTTTACATGATGTATCTATATTGAAGCAAGGATATCACAATCTCTACCAAGAAAAAATCCAAGATGGCTAAAAATAACAGCTTCAGAAAAACTGGTGTTATTTTAGAGTTTTCCTTCCTGTAAACTAGTTGCCAAACCAAGGCTTGAGTCTAGTTTTAAATATAATTTATTTCATAGTTGAAGGGAAAACAGATAGATTAAAACTTTTACCAAAAATATTAGTTAAAGCAATGCAGTAACCATTACATGGTGCCATTTCTATTTTAAATTATTTCTCTTGTATTATATACGTTTTCCATTTGTTAATCTTTGTTTGGAACCTATTCAACCATAATTCTTTTCCATAAGGCAACATGCCCAAAGGCAATTACTCTATACAACTGTCAACTTATTGATTCTAGATCACATGTGTGTGTAAAAAAGTTGCTCCCAAACTTTGAGTTGACAATAAGATTTGGAAATACCCTTTAGTCTTTTTTGACAAAACCTTCTTTAACCTATAATTTCTCCTAAGGGGAAATAACTCTGGCAGTTCTTCCAAGTCTTCAGAAGCATTTCATTCATTTTACAGATTTATTTTGTTTTTAATGAAATGCACAGCATTTTAAAATATGTTCTTATTTGGTGTTGATCAAAGATTTTTGTTTTTTATTTGATTCCAATTTAATATTTATGACCATTTATATTCTGATACACAAATGTTTTAAAATTTGTCAGATGAATAAAATTTTTGTGGATGTATTAATTTATTTTGAAAAATACCTTTTTATATTGCCACTATATTTTTATACTTAAAAAATAAGTCTATAATAAAAGCAAGTTTAATTTATTTAACAATAATCACACATTCTAAGTAGCACTTGTCTAGTTTGGAATCAATATCCTGGAGGTTGAGAATAGTTATTTGAGTAATCCAAATCCAAATATGAATTTTAAAACATGCATTTTTTGTACAAACAATTATAACTATCTATAGTTGATAAGTTTTTATGAAGGTAACTTAAATTTCATCTGGGAATATCTACATTTTTTTCTGTTCTTATTTTTAGGAGAAAACAGAAAATGCAGTTGATTTTAAGCACATCTATATTTATCAGGTGAGATTTATTTTTTAAAAAATTTAGAATTTTTTATTTTCTGTTAAAAAATAATGATTTGTGAATTGAATTAGAAACAGGAATATGTATGCCTTTCTTTGTTTTTTCTTTTTTTTTTTTTTTTATATATTACTATGTATGTAATCTTTCCTTGTATGTACCAGAATCTGGTCTCATTTAGTGTGTAAAAATGGGTATAATGAAATTCTCTTCTAATTTAATTTGAGATATTTTGTTTAATGTTTTGCTTATTTTAATAATTTTGTTTAAATCCAAATTTTAACTCCTACTATCTAACAAAAATTTAAAGAAGGCAATACAATGCAGTAATGTAATAGATAAACACAAACTGAAGAAAATTAACGTCAATGTAACGATGGAATAAGCTAATACAGGGTGTCTCAAAAAAAGCTGATGGTTAAAAAAAATTAATAACTTTCTTGATTTTTTTTTTTTTTTTTAATGTTTTTCTTTTATTTTTAGATCATCTAGAGTTACCTTTTCAAGGTCATCATGAGTCGTTACACTACCAAGGAGCAGATATTTATCGAAGTCGTATTTTCGGTTGAATGAGTCAATATCAGAAACTCCAAGAGAATTTCGACAAAACTTCAACACAAGAAATTCCTCTACTCCCAATGCAATAAAAGCTATGGTGGCTTGATTTCATGAGCAAGGACCTGTATGTGACTTCCCTAAATCTGGTAGACCCTGTACGGCAAGAAGTGATGAGAATCATTAGAGATAAGCAGAGAGTATGGCCGAGGATCCATCCACATCAGTAAGGAGATCAAGTGAAATTGGGGTCTCTCGATCAATGTGATTCCAGCAGGACAGTGCAACGGCGCATACGGCACGAGAAACATTAACTCTGCTCCAGGACATATTCAACAACCAAATAATTTCCAAAAAAGAAACACGAATAAACCTAGAACCCCATCCACCAATATAGACCCCTACTACCAGGTCTCCTTCTCCAACATCAGGGGTCTACGTTCCAACCTTCCAGAAGTTGAAACACAATTACAGGAGACGAAACTGGACATATTCTTTCTAAGTGAAACTGGCATAGGGCCAACCACTTCTCTAGACGAATTCGTAATTAAAGGTTACTCCAATTTAACATCTAAATCTAACCCCCAAGATCGCCATGGGCATGGAATATGTGCCTACATCAAAGATGGCTTTCCATGTGGTAGGGATATCTGCAGAGAAGACCCTAATTTACCTTATATGTGCTTTCGGGTCGCACTAGCTTACACCACTGCACCTCTATTTGCCATCTATCGCCCCCCCACAACAGTGGAGTTACTATCTTTAAGAGCATATCTGAGAAAATTGACCACATCCTGTCTGCTCATCCTTCGGCTAACATTCACATTTGCGGTGACTTCAATGTCCATAATGTGGAATGGCTGACCCTCTCAAATAAAACCGATGACGAGGGGAGATTTTGTCATGATTTTGCCATTGCCTATGACCTCACTCAGATTGTTCACGAACCCACCCATGTGCCTGATACACCCGGTCAATATGCAAGCCTTCTAGACCTTTTCTTCACAACTTCCCCTGAGCTGTGTTCATGTTCTGTTCTATCTCCTCTGGGATCCTCTGACCACTCTGTTGTAGCAGTTAAGATAAAAATGAAATGTAATAAGTCTTTAGATGTACCTCTCCACCGTACTGTATATCGATACTCTATGGCTGACTGGGATAGCTTCCATACATTCATATCTGACCTACCTGTGCATTCCATGTTTAAAAAGGATGTGTCCTCTATAGTATCAGACCTGACCAAATAGTTAATTATAGGCATAGACTGATTCATACCATCGAAAAAATTCCAACAAAAACCTAACAGCCAGCCATAGTTCTCCCCTGAATGTGCTGCTGCCATCGCACACACAAATCACTTTTTCCATAGCTACCAACGTAATAGATGTACTGAGACTAAAGCTGCTTTCAGGAATGCCAGCAACCACTGTAAAAGATTAAATCATGCAAGAGAGCTATATGCTCAGTCTGTTAAATCCAAAGTAGCTGAGCAGCGGCTTAGTTCCCACCAGTTCTGGCAAATAGCAAACAGGATCCTGAACAGAAGTGTGCGTTGTATCCCAACTATCATCAATGGACCTGAGGTCATCTCGTCAGCATCAGACAAGGCCAGACTATTTGCCAAGAACTTTGCAGCTAATTTTACCCTATGCGACAATGACCATCAACTCCCTGTATTTCCTCCTATAACAGACAACACGCTATGCAACATACAAATATCTGTGCATGAGGTCGCCAAGCTAATCAAGAACCTTGATTCTAGTAAAGCAACTGGCCCTGATGGCATTCCAGTTATAGTGCTGAAAAAGCTCCAACTAGAACTTGCCCCCATACTTACAAAACTGTTTAAGCGTTGCCTTAAGGAGAAATGCTTTCCAACACCCTGAAAAACCTCATCAGTATGCCCTGTATTTAAGAATTCAGATGCAAAGTCATCTCCCTCTCAGTACAGACCAATAAGTCTCCTATGTGTCATGAGTAAGTTGCTGGAATTCATATTAAATAAAGTAGTAGTCAACCACCTCAACAGAAACCTTAGTGACACGCAATATTATTTCCGCTCTGCAAGATCTACAGCAGATGTGCTAACGGTTATATCACACAGGATTAGTGAATCTCTTGACAAAGGTTTCCTTTCCAGGGAAATTGCTCTTGACATATCGAAGGCCTTCGATAAGGTATGGCATAAGAGCCTACTTCACAAGATTTCCAGCTACGATATTACTGGAAATGTTTTCTCAATCATTAAATCATTTCTCTCCAATAGTAGTGGTTGATGGGCAGAAATCAGAGGCCCACAGTATTAATGCTGGAGTCCCTCAGGGGTCCATCCTGGGTCCAACTCTCTTCCTGATCTACATCAATGATCTCTCAAAACACATACTTAAATCATTCGCTGACATCTATGCTGATGACACGACCATCTATGGCAACACATCAAAGGCTATAAATGACAAAGTTCTCTCTAATTCTCTCTCCTCTGATCTTGAGCACGTGGTACAATGGGGGAAGAGGTGGCTGGTCACTTTTAATGCATCCAAAACCAAGCTTCTATCTTTACATCATCAACGCTCCGATCCCCATCTGGCATCAATTGAAATGGATGGCTCTCGTCTTGGAGAGGCTCCATGTTTTGACAAGCTTCTGGGTTTGACCTTTACTCCTGATCTAAAATGGAACACGTATATCAAATCTGTTGCCAGGGACGCTGGGAAAATGGTGGGATCCTTCTACCGCTCCAGAAGATATCTCACTACTGATGCAATTCTCTATCTTTAGAAAAGCCAAGTATGCCCAAGGATGGAGTACTGCTGCCACATCTGGGCAGGAGCTGCTAAAAACAGCCAAAATAGACTTTGTGGTTTAGTGGGGGATGCCCTTTTCTCTTCCCTGGAACCTCTCTCCCTCTCCCACAGAAGAGACGTTGCAAGCCTGTCTTTGTTTTAGCGCTATTTCCATGGCAGGTGCTCGTCTGAGCTCCAATCCCCCCCCCCCTCACCAATCTTTCACGAGAAACACCCGTCTGGCTGAAACTACTGTCAATAATTTTCCCCACTCTTTATCTGTGCCTATGTCCAAACGTAGATTCCATGAGCAAAACTTCTTTCTTAGAACTGCACGCCAGTGGAACTCTCTGCCGCTTGCCTGTTTCCCACCTGACTACAACTTGGACGTCTTCAGGTCCAACATAAACAAACTCCTGACAAACCGCCCCCTTAAGTAAGACACTCTATCAAAACCCCCAATAGAGATGCCTGCAGAGGTCATCCCACGTGTGCTAAATGTGGCTCTAAAGAAACAAGTCACAATGAACAAGAATGTTGCGAGTCCAAATGCATAAACTGCCAAGGCGAGCACCCTGCTTATTCTAAAAACTGAAAAATGGAAAACTGAAAAAGAAATCTTAGCCACAAAGCATAATCACAATATATCTTACTTAAAAGCGAAGATAATAGTGGAAGGAATCATAAGAAATAAAACGCGAAAATAACAGAAAAAACAAATCTCACTAACCAGTTTGATAAATACAACAAACTTAGTGAAAAATTGGTACATCTAGAACCGAACGAATTGCTTAACTTCCCAAAAAACCTAAAAATACAACACTTTCAAAAACTAGAAAAAGTAAAACTAGAAACTAGAAAAGAACCCAATAAAATATTTGTCTCCTCCCAAATCCAAACCTCCCCTCTTAAAGGCCAATGTTCCCAAGAACAAATTTTCTTAAACCCAAATAATAAACCAGCAAAATAAAAAATAGGAATACTCCCAAAAAATTTAACAGAACCTGATGAAATGAAGACTGAATATCCAAGTCAACAAACAGAAACCCCAAAACAAGAAACTTCCTATCGAACACCATCAAAACAAAAGAAAAACCAAAACAAAACAATTATAAGGTCTCGTTCAAACTTCAGATCTAGAACCCCAATCCCTAAAAATCAAACTGAACCTGAAGATGAAATGGAAACAGAATACCCAAACCAACAAACAGAAACATTAAATCAAGAAACCCCCTCCCCATCGATCAAAATAAAAGAAAAACCAAAACAAAATGGACATAAGGTCCCATACTAATTCCAGTTCTAGATCCCCAAACAAATAAAACAAAAAAGACCAAACAGAAGACAAGCCAAAAACAGAAGAAAAAAAACAAAGCTAATTGAAAACCCTCAACAACTTACATTTAATCCATACCTTATATCAACATGAATACTAAAACCCATAATCAACTTGAAGACCTAGAAAAAAAAAAAAATCCCCCAAAAAAACACTACAGAGGATCATAATCTTACCACTAATGACCTATAAACCAGTATTTCTTCAATGGAACATAGGAGGTGAAAAGGCAAATTTCGATGAATTGAACCTTCTCATTGCCTCTTTTCACCCAGCAGTCATATGCCTACAAGAAACTTATAAGAAAATTCAGAACACACTACATATGAAACGATACACAACCTACGACTATATACACAAACAAGGAAACAGAGCTTCCGGGGGGAGTATCCATTCTAATTAACAATAATATTATTCAAAGTGAAACCAAACTGAATACAACACTGCAAGCCGTTGCAGTAACCATCAGTCTAAGAAAACCGCTAACAATCTGCTACCTTTACCTGCCACCTAACACTTAAAACTTAAATAAAACAGACTTGAACTTATTTATCCAACAACTCCCTAAATCTTTTATTCTCATGGGTGACTTTAATAATGAACTATGGGGAAACAAACAAACAAGCAGAAGAGGTAAAATTATCAAAAATTTTCTAGATGAAAACCAACTATGTCTGTTTAACAACGGAACAAACACCTGTCTCCACCCCAACTCTGGAACACTCTCAGCTATTGACTTCACTATATCCGAACCCAGCATCTTCACAGAATATAAATGGAAAGTACATCATACATCATGAGACCTGTGGGTGTGATCACTTCCCGATCATCCTGGAAGATCAAGAACCAGAGAACGACACTAAAACAACCTGATGGAACTTGCATGAGGTCAACTGGGAAGATTTTTTAAAAAATGTGCCAAACAAACTTAGTGCAAGAAGCTAATTCAAGAAAAGATGACATCATCCACTTCACCAATACTCTAAATATTATAACTGAGAAAACTATTCCTAAAAGCTCCCCATCAACAAGATACAACAAGCCTTGGTATAATAAAGATTGCAAAGAAGTGCTCAGAGCCAGACGAACAGCACTCAGAAAATTTAATAGCCAATCAACTAAAGAAAATTTAGAAAATTACAAAACAAATAGAGCCAAAGCTCACAGAACCATTAAGCAAGCTAAGCAATCAACATGGCAAGCTTATGTCAGCCAAGTAAATTCAAACACCAAACCAAAGGAAATATGGAACATGATAAACAAAATTACTGGGAAATACACTAAACAAGCTAATAAACATCTCATCCATAACAATATCAAAATCACTAACAAAGAAAAAATAGCTGAAATCTTAGCAGAAAACTTTACCAAAAATTCCTTACCAATTAATAGGAACAAAGAATTCCAAGTCATCAAAAACCAAGCAGAACAACAACAAATCTGCTTCCACTCAGATAATACTGAATACTACAATCAAATCCTTACTAAAATAAAATCTCTCAAAAACGCCCATAATTCAACAGTCGGACCTGATTGATTGAGATTGTCGGACTGACTTCCTCATCTTGGTTGTTATTGTCACAACGTTTCGGCCGTTTTGCCCTCCGGCCTTCATCAGGTGTTTTGTATCGAACTGGGGAACCGTTTGTTAGGAGTCTCGAACCCAACCCTTTATTATTATTACGGGGGTACTGATGAAATCCTCTGTCTTCCTAAAAGAATTGCCAATGAAATTAAAAGAATACCTCCTCAAAATTTTCAATGATATCTGGATTAATGAAAAATTCCCTGACACTTGGAGACACGCCATTATAATTCCCATACCTAAACCTTCAAAAGACCCATCAGATACAATAAACTACCGTTCCATTGCATTTACAAGCTGCATCTGCAAAACCCTCAAGCGAATGATCAATAGAAGACTAACCTGGTATCTAGAAAGAAATCACCTAATCTCTGAACACCAAGCAGATTTCCAAAAGGGCAGAAGCCCTATTGACCACATCATAAATTTGGAAACTTATATTAGAGAAGCTTTTCATCCTCAAAGAACATGTGGTTACAGTTTTCTTTGACATAGAAAAAGCCTTCGATACCACTTGGAAGTACGGAATATTAAAAGACCTGAATGAACTAGGTCTAAAAGGCAGAATGCCAACATTTATCAAAAACTTCGATGAGTGACAGAACCTTCCAAGTAAGACTAGGAAACGTCCTATGAAAGTCTCAAAAACAAGAACTGGGAGTTCCTCAAGGTGGAATTCTTTCAGCTACACATTTTTATGTAAAAATAAACAATATAGCTAATAGCATAAACACCGGAACAAACTATGCCATCTACATTGACGATCTCATAAGTTTTAAGGCCAAGCATATGAACACTATTCAATGACACCTACAGTTATGCATCAACAAAATTAGCAGCTGGGCTACCAAAAATAGCTTCAGCTTTTCTAAACAAAAACAAACATAGAAAAATGCATCCTGACCCTGAGCTAAAAATTAACAATAAACTAACAGTTACAAATCAATACAAATATCTCGGAATCACCTTCGACAAAAAACTCACGTTCATACCCCACATTAAATACCTAAGAAAAAAATGCGACTAAAGGATGCAACTTGTGAGAACCAGAGCTCATACAAACTGAGGAGCTGATCACAAAACAATTCTAAAACTCTACCAAACACTGATAAGATTAAAGTTGGACTATGGCTGCTTTATCTACGGTGCAACAAGAAAATCCTGCATCAGAGAACTCAACACAATTCACCAAGGACTCCGACTAGCATGTGGAGCCTTTACCACTACACCAGTCGAGAGTCTCTATGCAGAAACAAATGAACCTATACTTGAAATGAGACAAATAAAATTAGCCCTACAATACTATACAAAACTTGCATCTAACACCTCGAGCCCTATATACCAGAGTGTCTCTCACCGCAGACACCAAACCCTATTCCAAAAAAAAGAAAAAGCAATCAAGTCTTATGGTCTCCGCATGAAAGAAATAAAAGACGGAGCCAAAATAAACATCTCAAACATCCACCCTAGCTTTCCAAAACCTCTGTAAACCCACCCGAACATCCAAAACATACTACTATACTATTAAATCTCTCAAAACACCCCAAATCCAACACAAACCCATCTTTATGGAAAAAATACACATCCTTCATGACTATCCAGATTATGAACACATTTATACTGACGGAGCTAAAACCAAAGAAAAAGTTGGAAGCTCTGCTATTTATCGGCAAAGAAAAATCCAAAAACGCCTACCTGATAGGTCTTCCATCTTTAGTGCTGAATCCTCAGCAATAATCCTCGCTCTTAATATAAGTGCCGATCAAGCAAACAAGTTTATAATATTTCCAGACTCTTTATCAGTTCTAACTTCATTAAAAGAAAAGAACACTCGCAATCCGCTAATAACTAATCTATTAAACAAACTTGATTTTCTTAATACTCAAAAACAAATCATCCTATGCTGGATCCCAAGCCATATTGGCATCCTAGGAAGCACAAAAGCTGACCTATAATAAAAAATCCCCTACACTGCTAAAGAGTCACTAAACCTGGAAATATCCAACATAAAAAATCCCTTACACCGACTTTAAACCAACCATAAACCTATGCATCAAAAGAAAATGACAACAACAATGGAACACTTATACAAAAATCAAGCTAAATGAAATCAAACCCACTCTTTGAGAATGGAGCCCCAAATCCAAACTAAACTGGAAAGAAGTGATTATTACAAGATTAAGAACAGGACACACAAATATCACCCACTCATTCTTATTAAAAGGAGAAAATCCACCTGAATGCCTACCTTGCCAAGAAAATTACACCGTTAAACATTTTCTAACCAACTGCATTGACCTAGTTCCCCTACGCCAAAAACACTACAGCACTAACAACATTAAAGATCTCTTTGAAAATATAAATGAAAAAACATTTCTAAATTACTTGAAAGAGGTAAATCTCTTCTCCAAAATATAAATCGGTAGATTTATTAAAAAAAAAAAAAAAAATTTCAACCCAAATCTTTTACTAACCTTCCTCCAATCTCACCTTGACATACTGGAAAATAAAGAACACCTACCTTACTAAGACAAACCCCAATAAAAAAAAAAAAAAAAACTTATTTGGCCTTAAATGACCATGCAGCTGTTGATAGGCCAATAAACTGAACAAACAACCCACCAACTCTTGATTGCCACATGCAACCACTGTAGTTAGTCCTGTGACTAACTTATATGAGTGATCCTGACTGCTCACTTTAATCATTGCCTTACTGTAAACAAACCATTCATGCTTATGATATACAAGCTTGAATAGCCACTCCAATTTTTTTTAAGTGAACATACTGGATGCCACATTTTCTAGATTAAGAACATCATTGGAGGAGCAACTGCTGATCACAGTTGCTCCTCCAAGGGATGAGTGAGCCTGCGGATTGGAGAAGCATTCTTGGTCCAAAACTGTTCCCAAATCCAAGAAAAGGCCAGAAATGTAAACATATAACGAAAATTGATAACAGATACTTGCGTTGTTGCCCCATGGAACCTAGGGTTGAATTACAGGCTTTTTAATTGTGACTTTTTTCATTAATGGTTCTTATTAAAGATTTGAAGTGTACTTGCTCTAGTTGAAGATCCTTAAGAGAGTCCTGCATCATTACTTTCCTTCACTGCCTTTTTGTGCTGGTTGTAGGTATTTTGCATGCCTGCTGGCTTCCTTGGATGTTGTAACTGTTTCGCATGCTCCCTCTTTGTGATCTAACCTTGAGTAACCATTGATGATTGATAAGGGAACCTCAAGAGATCCAGTGCCAACCTAAATGACCGTGCAATTAACCAATGAGTTATTCAAAGTCACTAAAGCAGAGTGCACCATTTTTTGAGCTTATGTACTGACCTGACGACGATGACAAAAGGACAGAATGACATGCATTGATCCCAATGCTGTTACTCAAAATAGCAGATATGGGTGCCAGCATGCAAGGTGTGGCGATGACAGCAGGTTCATAGTATCACAGTATTTGCTCTGTGGTGTTTTATCATAGAACGGAAGACAGAGCAAAACCTCTTTACTAGGCTTTACTGAACTAATTTCACAGTCAATAATAAACGTAAGAGCAAATAGTAAAGAGCAGCAGTAAACGCAAGAACTGTTAGTAACGAAATGTTGAAGAAGAAAAAAAAACTCAGCCCTTTTAAAAAGGAAAAGGAACGTGTGCAAAATCACGTGTCATAGAAACTTTAACGGAAATATTGCCTCAGAGAATATAGAGTGAAGTCCAGTTTTTGAGCCATTCGTGATTTTACTCGTTCTAATAGGTTGCATGAAGTTGCATTTGCCTAGCTTAAGCTTTGAGACAAACATATGACTGCTCACAAGATCAACCAGGTATTGCTAAGTGTGCAGGGATTTCTGCTGTCCACTCGCCATCAGCTAACAGCTTGATCATGACAAAGTTGGCAATGATCAAGCTGGTGTCAAGAGAAATGATGCAAACCGGCATTTTCTCATAAGTAACTTCTCATCCAATTTTGTTGTTGTTGTTATTGCTGTGCATTGATGTCTGTTGCATGTTTAGTAGCTGCAAAAGCAATAGTGAACTATAAGAGGGAGACCTGCACCTCAATACATGGCACCAACCTTTAGCATATGGCAGATTCAATGACGACAACTAATACCTTTTTTGTAATTATATATAGTTAAGGCGAATGAGTCAGATTTGAAAGGCGTTTGCATTAACACTATGGCAAGTAATTGGTGGCAAGAACTGCAGACAAAACTGAAGCAACAAAAATGATGACTTTTTCAGAAAGCTGTTGGAGGTGATAGTGGCATCGTATATGCCAGAAGATGCAGATATTGTGACTACGAATTATGGAAAAAGGAATTACTGTAACACAAATACTACAAGCAAGAATATCCAAAGTTTTTCCAAATAAGGGTATAAGGTAGCATCCATTTAAGGCAGGGCAATGGAACATGTCAGCAGGTTCATGGAGGAAGAACATCAAAACTACAGGTAATGACGATTTGGGGTATCACAAACCCAGTAGTGGACAATGTGGTTCTTGTAAGGCTTTGTTCGATTTTAACATTAACGTGTCTCCCTCTGTAAGAGTATTTTGGTTGTGCATTGATTTGTTGTACAGATAGGTACAACAAATCAAAATAAAAAGTAGGTGATCACTATAAACAGTGAATGCTATTACCAAAGGAAGAACAAGTGTGTTGTAAATCAATTACATCACTGACAACAACCACAAACTATTGATGCGCACAAGTGGAATTCGTAGCAACAAAAATGGCAGCAGTAGTCCTCTGCTGATGCGAACCACAGAATGTGCATAAAAAGCACTTTGAACTACCTTGCAATAAAAAAGACTGGCAAAGTTTTTATACCAGTGTATGAAGTACATTTCATACCAAACATTTTTTATAAAGCATTTGATGTAACAACCCTCAGAACTGATACCAGTAATTGTATGACGCCCCTCCTCATCAGATGTCAGAAAATTCAGTAATTTTTCACCTTTTGATTTAAAGCACTTGATGTGAAAGACATTTGCTGTGTTACTGCAACTCTGCCAATTTTAATTGGTTAAATATGTTGTCAATCACATGGCAAAGTATGTTGCTAACCACAAAGTCATGTACCACCTGGCGATTGACTCTGGCGGAGTAGGAGCAATCTGGCACCAGGCAAGGTACCTTATGTCCACTAACACCAACTAAGATGTGGGTTTTTAAGCATTTTTTTTCTTTTTTCACCTTTTACTGGAGCTAAAGCACTGGTGTGAGTACCTATGTCATTCGCTGCAAGTAGGGATACATCGGCCTTTATCAATTTCTGCTGAGTCAACAGCTGCTAGTGATTATGACCAACTGCATTTAAGGTGGGTATCTCTGATATTAGCTGATGGTGCCTTACAGGCCCAACTTTGCTGTCCAAGCAAAGTGTTCCTCGGCATGGCAAGATGTGTTGCAGCCACAGACCACTTGCAAGTATTTGTGGCAAGTGCCTTCACTGTTGGTTTGGACATGTTAGACTTTATCAGTTTTGCTGCCGCTACTAATGTCTATGGCAAAGTGTCACTGATTGCCAGTTGCACGCAGCATTAACTGCTGATAAGGACCTCGCTTCTACAAATAAACTGGAACTATCTACCTTATCAAAGGCTGCATAATAGTTGTTGGATATATATATCATTCATTTGATTTCTATTCACCACTTTTTGTTGCGTGTTACGCAACTGCTGAAGATAAGCTGTTAAAATAAGACTTTTATAAACGGTCAAAATTGTGCTTCCATGCATGTTTTACATGTTTTTCTTTGCTCAATATTTAGACTGGTTTCATTATGTTACTTTTTATTTACCACAAGATGACATTACTTTTTTAAGGATTCCTCACTCATATTGTTCAGTTTATTCTGATCAATATAATGAAAATTATAGATGTTATTCTCACAATGATTTAGCAATGTTTATTATTGTCTCTTTTTTCTACACTTTTCAAATGTATCTTGTCAAATCAGGAATGCTAGTTCAAATATTACAAATTATCAATCCTGATCTCAAAATATTTGAAACATGATTTCTCACTTGATTGAAACAAGTTTGCATTTTTAGTTATAGACTCAAATTTGACTTCTCGATCAATATCACATGAACTGGAAAATTTGCAACAAACTGAGCAGTTTTAATTCAATTGCTAATTGTATTGCTAAAATAAATTTTGTATTGCTGTTTGTTTTGTAAAAATCTTTTAGATGTAATTAAAATGAAATTATGGTTTGGCATATCTATTAATATATGTAGCCTTTGCTTGTAATAAACTGATCTCTAATCACATGGTTGCAAATGGAAACGTTCTTCATATAACTTATATTATTGTTTGTTTCTTTTTTTCTTTTTTTTTTTTTTTACTAATTGGCAATTTCAGATATTGATGAAACAAATAGCTAAAGATTATATAGGATGGAATGATAAATTTGTCACCCTAAAGAAAACAAGATGAGAGCTTTATTTTAAAACTTTTATTGGAAAAATAAATTCATGTAACTTATGTAGTACAGCTGACATCTATTCAGTGTAGCCACCTTCACCTTCAATCACCACCTCTGGTTAACAAGTTGTGTTGAAAGTGAAAGCAAACTCGTACAATAAAAGTACAATCACAAATATATACATTGTGTTTTATTTGTTGGTAACAAGCATGTGTGTGTTACTTGACCAAATTTAAATCTCTGTTGGAACACTCACTCTCTTGTCTGCTCCATCTCCTTGGTATACCTACTTTCGACCGGAAATCCTAGGAGTTTGATCTTAGCCACCCTCAACTGGTCACCAGAATTGACTAAATCCTTCTCTTCTCAGTACATCACTATCTAATTACAAACCTGATTTTTTTTTTTTGTAACTGAGGATGTCTAAATAATAATAATAATAATTAGGAAGTTCAATAAAGAATTTCATTGCGATGCATTTTGTAAATGTTTTACCTTGTTTCCACTGTAACATTTTTCTTTAAAAATGACTACCTTTGAAGGTTTTCAGGTTTGCTGAAAAGAAATATCGCATTTAAATTTTCCGCAAATATGTAGTTTTCCGGATATTAAACAATGTCATTATCAGAGTAAGCAAACCAGTTGATCTCATCATCTGCACTGAACCACCAACCCTGCACAACTATGTGCAAACATGCGTACCAAGATGGCCACCAGCGATAACATAATAAATTACATTGCTTGATATCCGGAAAACTACTTATTTGCATAAAATTTAAATGCGATATTCGTTTTCAGCATACCCTAAGACCTATAAAAGTAATCATTTTAAATGTTAAGGTGGAAACAAGATAAAAAAAATTACCGTTTTATTTCTTTGTTTACATAGTTGAATTTTCAGTAAAACAACAGAATAGAAATGACAAAAATTACCATCAACTGGTGAATCTATAGTTGTTGCTTATCAGGATTCCTGGTATCCTGGTACTGTGAAAGCTACACCAAGAGTATGATTTATGGTTACATCTCAGAAAATAGGGGTATATTTGGGGCCAGATAGAGAGGATTTACAAAAGTGAAAATTGGACAGGTCCCAAAGTGGTCGACTATGGGAATTTTCATCTTTTACAGAAATCCAAAATCTATATGAAAAATTTTCTTCGATTTATTTCTGAGATTAATTCATATCTACTCATTTTTTTTTTCTTTGAGGGGAGTAGTAAATACCGGCCATGAATGCTCTTTTAGGCATTTAATGGCTAAACCCCAGATGAATGCTCTTTTAGGCATTTAATGGCTAAACCCCAGATGAAGGTGTGGAGGCAGGTAAATACCTACTCTCAATAAAGCTATATTTTAAATACCAGTATAATACTTAGTTTTGTTCATGAATAGACACCCACTGTATGATACCATGTGCCAGTGTTAAAAAAATTGAAATTTGTACATCTTAATTTATAATTTATGGCTTATGGTAAAGAGATACATCAGATTTGATTGCATAATCAGAAAGAGCACACAATTTTACATAAGAGTGGCAAGTTTCATGAGAATAGATTGAAAAATAAATAAATGGTGGCAAAATTACCAAATTTCTTGAAATCTTGAGGTCCATAATTTAGCCCACTTTTTATAAAGAAAAATATCCACAGAAAAGCCAAAATTTTGGCACTTAAAATTCTCATAACTTTTGAACTACTGATGGTATTTGCATAATTTAAACGGTTTTAAGCATCTTTTACATAGCTCTTTTATGCAAGTTGATAAAATAACAATTATCTAAAAAGAAAAATCAACTTGCAATGCTAAGAATAGAAGAGTAATCGAGCAGCGGGTGCAGAACTTCAGTTTATTTTAAGGATTACAATTTATACTTTGTAGTTGGTTTGTAATTTTTTTTCTTATCTAATTATTTGATTATATTTATTTAAGAACTAGCTGTACTCTGCCATGTTTTGCTGTGGCTCAATTTGTTTTAATGGAAGAAAAAACAAAATACATGTTTCTAATATGTTTACTTTTCCAATGCTTGTGGATACACAATATTCTTGGTGGTTCAGTGAGATGAAGAGATTGCCTGGTTTGCTTACTCTAGAACACGCAACATATAATTGCCCATGTGAGAAGTAATCAGTGTGTAGATATAAGCCACCCAATTCTAAAGATTGTCCCTGTGCTTTGTTGATTGTGATTACAAATGCCAGTCGAATTAGGAATTGCAATCTCTTAAATTGAAATGGCATATCTGTAAGAATGTGTATGGAATTCGGGACATCCTCACCTTTGAAAGGTCCCGTCAAGATTGTGGCTTCTATGATGTCAGTCATTAATTCTTTTTACTGAAAGATGTGTGCCATTACAAAGCTTGGGCTGGTTAATATTTCGCAACATGATGATTGGCATGCCAATTTTCAATTGCAGTACATGTAGTGTCATCCCTGGCAAAAATTCGATTGGATAATTGACTGCTTTATCTGCTTCAACAACAGTGTCAACAGACTTGTATGTGACTAACTCACCATGAATGTTCAACTGAATAGTATTGTTGAGTTCATGAATGCCTTTGTTATTGCGTACAAGAATAGCTTGTTTACTCAGCCAACTGGGATTAATAGTTGATTTGGATGCCCGGAAATACTTTTTTTTAATCAATTCTTACTTTGTTGTAACTAAATTACAGAAGTTTTGTGGCAGTGAAAGTCACCCTGAGGTAAGATTAGCCGGCACTTCCATTCCCAATTTCCAGCAATTGATTTGAAAATATCTTTTGCTGCTGGACACGCATATTTCTAGTCAAATGTAACTTCTTTACATATCGCCAAAAAGTGGAATATTTGAGGCAAGCATTTATTTCATCTGCTGGTGTTGATCGAGGAATTACAAGTAATGTTTATCTGAAATCTCTGACAAGCAATGTTATTGCATTCCCAAATAGTCGGTCATTTCCATGCAAATTTTGCAATGATTGATTATTCGATCATTGCAAGATTTGAACACAATCCTTTAGTTTCTCCCTTAAATTTAAGAGCCTTACAATAAGGGACAACAAGCATCACTTCTAGATCTGTTTCTGACGACAGTTCCCGAGGATTGTACAACAAATGCTGACAGCCCACTCGAGAACGCTGACCATGCAGTGATAATGGTAGAAATCGCCCTTAATTCTAGACCCAAAACTGAAGAGCCAGTGCTCAAAACAATGAGATATTATAAAAAGGCTGACTGGGAAGCCATCAGAGATCTTATCAGAGATGCCCCATGGGGAAATATTTTTTCTCTTCCTACTGAACAGTGCGTAAATGAGACCACTAAATGGTTCAAAACAGCAATGGAAGCACATGTTCCCATGCGGAAATTTTATAGCAATCCCCACTCTCCCCAATGGTTTACTTCGACTTGCGCAACTGCCATTGCTCAAAGGCAGCATGCATACCGCAAATCTAACCGACATAAGTTCAGTTCAAACAAACAGAAGTATATAGAAGCTAGAAGTAACGTTAAGAAAGAAATAGCGACAGCTAAGAGAGAATTTACTGAAACCACTAAAAAACGCATCGAAGCACAAAAATTAGGAAATCGTGACTTCTGGAAAATCTACAACAGTGTAGTAAATAATAGGCAATCAACAATTCCCCCACTAACCAACAATCACGAGGTTGTTTGCTCAGCAACCGACAATGCTAATATGCTTGCCAGCCGGTTTGCCTTGAACTCCACAGTGGACCCTACCAACCACCCCCTGCCTTACTTTCCTTTGCGGACAGACGCCACGCTAGACGATCTAAAAATCACCCCTGCTCAAGTACTCGCTATCATAAAAAACCTTGACACTTCAAAAGCATGTGGACCTGATCTCATCCCAGCTGTGCTATTAAAAAAGTGCTCCAGTTCTCTCCAAACTCTACAACAAATGCCTTAATGAATCATGCTTTCCGGGCTGTTGGAAAACCGCTTCTGTGGTACCAATATTCAAGAATTCTGGTGAAAGAACTGACCCATCAAATTATCGCCCCATTAGCCTCCTCCCACTTTTTGCCAAAATATTTGAGACCATAATTAACCATGCTCTAGTCCGGCACCTTACAGATGCTAAACTTCTGACTGACAAACAATACGGATTTAGACATGCCCGTTCCACAGCTGACATCCTCACTGTAATCTCTGAACGCATATATCATTCACTGGACAAAGCGGGGGAGAGCAGAGCGGTAGCTCTAGATATATCTAAGGCTTTTGACAGGGTATGGCACAAGGGTCTCCTCGGGAAAATTAAATCATACAGTATCACTGGTAGAATACTTAACATAATTAAATCCTTCTTAGATAAGAGAAAAATCCAGGTTGTCCTCAATGGTCGTATGTCCAAACAGTGTGATATAAATGCGGGAGTGCCTCAGGGGTCTATCCTTGGACCTCTATTGTTCCTAATATTTATTAATGACCTCCCTGACAAAACTGCCTCTGAGATGGGTATATATGCTGATGACGCTACACTCTATAACAGGCATGACAGGAAAACAAATGAACACGTATCTAAAGAAATGGCAAAAACACTAGAGGATGACCTCCAATCTGTAGTGGAATGGGGACATAAATGGATGGTCACATTCAATGCTGCCAAGACTAAACTGGTTTCCTTCAATAATTACAAGAAACCTTCTCTGCCACCAATATCAATGGCCAGTGACTCCCTGTCTGAGATTACATATTTCAAACTGCTTGGCCTAATGTTCACAGGAAACATGAGTTGGAAAATTATATTGCCAGGGCCGCTGCGAAAAAGGTAGGCTCTCTCTACCGTGCTAGAAAACTACTGACACCTGAAAGTATCCTGTACCTCTATAAGGCCACCATTCACCCATGTATGGAGTATTGTTGTCACATTTGGGCCGGTGCATCTGCTACTAGTCTCTCGCTCCTAGACAAGGTTCAAAAAAGAGTCGCCAATCTGATAGGCCCTGAACTGGCATCTAAGCTTCAGCCTCTGTCCCATCGACGAAACGTTGCATCCCTCTGCCTGTTCTACAAGTATTTTAATGGTGAATGCTTTGACGAACTGCAGACACTTGTGCCCCCACGACGTAGACACCCTTGACAAACCCGATAGGCAGCTAAATCCCACCCCCACACAGTAGAGATCCCTAGATGTAAAAGATCTTTCTACTCCAGTAGTTTCTTCCCCAGAACCGCTAGACTCTGGAATTCCATTCGAAGTTCCTGCTACCCCAACTGTACTGACATGCAGAAGTGCAAGTGCAACGTGAACCGACATCTTGCTGCCCAAATCCCAACATATTGCCCAGTAGTTGCTGCCCCTGATAGTAGCCCCCTACACCAAAGTGGCAATGCGCCTTGCTTGGGGCGAAAATGTAATTAAAAAAAAAAAAAACATCAGTCATAGTGCCGATGTGAACATGGTGACTCAAACTATAATCATCATCAGGGTTGTAGTGGAATGCAAGGCAATCCCTATCTCGAGATTGTTGAGCATGGAGTTGTGTTTGATGCTGATCTGCATTTTCTCATTGACGTCTTTCAGCATGTCTCAGCCTCTCACATTCATTTCGTTGAGAATGAAGCAGATCTATAGAGGCATTACGGGATTGCTGTACCTGCAATCGTGCCTCAAGTCTGGCTGCATGTCGCTCTGCTACTTCATTGGCATGTATTTGAATCGTCCTTTGTCTGCTACTCGCGTTTACAGATGCTCGTTGTTCAGGATTTTGACTCATCGCCTTGTTTCAACACTGCGAGTACGACGACCTAAGTTTGATCTGCTGTGGGGCATTTTAACAAAAAAACTGCAACAACAATGATACTTACCAAGAACGTCTTGTATAAATGGGAAAAAATTTAATAGCAAACAGAATAATTGTCTAAATAGGTTATAAGAAACATCATAATGAAAAACAAAAAGAAAAAATTTATCTGTGTAACCAAAGAAGATATTAGAGAAAGTAATAAGTATTTTAATTCTTAAACTATAACCGCACAATATTTTAATAAATATATCAATGAAAAGAAGGAATTACATTTTTTTTTTTTTTTTTTGTAAATAGGAAACAGATGCTTAGGGAGGTGCGTGTATTGTTTTAAAATATAAAGAATGAAAAGAAAAGTAGAAAGAAAAACAATTCGATTCTTTTTTAAATGATAAAGAACGATAAAAACATGTTTAGTGATGCACATGTGTTTGTTTTAAATATATTTAAAAAAATAAATCCATCATACATCGATAATGGTAAAAATTAATTTGAAAAAAAAAAAGTAGGAAGAAAAACAACAAAATAATTCAATTTTTTTTTTTTAATATTAAAAAAACAGGATGAATAAAATAGATTCGGTATAAACTGGAAGTTATTCCGTATATTTTTTATTTTATAATTTTTATTTTATTTTGATGAAAAACAACAAATTAAGTCAATTCTTTAAAAAAAAACAAAAAAAAAACAGTAGAAACATGCTAAGTGACACAGTGCAGACTCGCGTGTGTTTGTTTGGTCAGAACAAAACTTTAAGTAGATTTAAAGAATATAAAAAAACATGTAAAAGACACAACAAATTAAATCAAATTAAAAAGAAACAATTAAATAGAAACATTGGGAATAGTAAAAAAAAAAATTATAATTTATCTAATAATTTATCTGTGTAAATGACAAAATATTACAGAAAATAATAACTAATTAATTATTAAACTATAACCAAACAAGTTTTTAATAAATTAATCGACGAAAAGAGAGAATAAAGAAACTGTATTTTACAAAAATAATAAAAACAATAGAAACATGCTTAGTGACACAGACGCACATGTGTTTGTTTTAAATATGTTTTTTTTAAAAATAAATCAAGCATACATCAGTAATGGTACAAAAATCTTTAAAGAAAAAGCAGAAAGAAAACCAAATGAATGCAATTTTTTTTAAATAAAAAAAATACAAAAGAATGAATTAAATACTTATCGATAAGGAAAAGTAATTGAATGCTTCTTGAAAATGGTAAAGCATGGCAATGGAATAATGAAATTAGATTCGGTATAAACTGGAAGTATTCCATAACCCAGCCTCGGCCCAATTCTGAACGAAAATGATTTTTAAAAAAATATTTTTTTATTTTATAATTTGTATTTTATTTTAATAACATAAAAACATACCTGAATTCTAATAAGTTAATGTCAAAAAATTTCAATAGAAATGGTAATGTAGAATTTTGGTTTTGTCAAAACGAACATACCAAGAGTTTCATTTTTATATATATAAATTGAGAATTGTACTTTGTATTTTTTAATTTTAGTTAATAAAGACAAAATAGTTGTCAAACCTATCTGATGAGTCACTTGGCAGTGATGAAATGATTTAAATTTAATAGGAAGGAGAAAAGTAATTAATTGGTTGATTAATTGGCAAATTATCCGATTACCGATTAAGCAGTAAAGTGGCCGATTAGGCCAATTAACTGCCGATTCATTAGTACACCCCTACTTATCATTTTTCCTTTTTGTGAATAATTTCCTTACCATTCCCTAGAAAAAAATAATCTGTACAGTATTCTTGATTGATGCAGATCTATTTTTAAACAAATTGATTTTTGTTGGCTTAAAAATGTGTTTATCATTATTTTGCAAAACTTTAATGATTTTAATTGGCTTTTTTTTTTTTTTTTTTTTTTTTTTTTTTTAGAAACTTGAACGACCTAATGCTGAAAAAATTCTTCAAATTGAAAAACTATATGACAGTAAGTTTTAGCTTTTATAAAAATTTTCGGTCTAAATTAAACTTTACTAATTGATTTATTTTTGAATAACTAATTAACAACAAAGAAACAGTATATACTATTAATGTGATAGCCTGTACTTATGTTACTGATAGAATTATTAAGAATTGTGATTAATGTTTTCTTGTAAAAATTCCATTGATTATACACTGTTTACTGTTATTAAACAAAATGTGTAAAAAAAAAGTCAGTGGTTGTCATCTATTTCTGTGAACTAGTTGGAATAAAAACCTTCTTGAATTGTTTTCCCTTTTAATCACAATTATTAAATTATCAATTTGTAAATAAAAATAATCTTTAAAATTGACAAGCTTCTCACATTAATTTTAGAATATTTCAGTGAAATTATGCAATCCTAAAGCTTTGGATGCAATAACTGCAGATTTTAATGTATGGTTGAAGTTGTATAAATGCATCTTTGCATTTTGTATTTTAATCATTCTAGCAAGAATAAGCAGGCTCATTCTAAAATATTTTTTGAATTTGTTTTTAAAATCATGTTCAAATTCTTGCCTTGCTAATATCTAAAAAGTTTTCCTTTACTTTTGTCAAAAGTAAGCCTACAATTATATAAAAAGAATTTAATGAAAAGAAAAATGAAATTCATCTCAAAATGTTAATTTTGAGATGAATTTCATTTTTTTTTTTTTCTTTTGAAATAATTTTTTTATTACAATTAATTTATATATTTACAATTTTTTTATAATTACAGTCAGCAAAGAAGATTTTGATAGCAAGTTTGGTTCTAATTCTGACTATAAAATGGCTGATGCTTTGTGGGCATGCTCTGATCTTTTCTCCAAATGGTAAGTCTTTTTAGAATTCTGTTCAGAAATTGTTTGAATGTTTGTTAACAATGTGAATGGCACAATATTTAACATCCATTTTTTTATAAGAATCGTTTATTTTCTAACACTGTTTCTTCATAAGTAAATTTATAAATTAGAAAATAATACATAAAAGAAGACTTATAAAAAAATAAAATTATTGCTGTTTAACCTTATTTACATTTGTTTTTTTTTGTTTTTGTTTTGTCAAATTATTGTCCTCATTGATGCTTACATTAATATTTCTATATTTCTACTTTTTCACTTGTAAGAAACATCAACATGTTTTTATTATAATCAACAGAAGTTATCTTGAAAAATGGAAAACATCTGAAAGAAGAACAGAGGGCACTTGGTTGAAATAGAGATGAAACATACTCACAAATTATGCAGTCTAATATAGCAATGTTGATATGTGCAACAATCCAAAGAAAAACCATGGAAATAAATAAAAAGAATCTCATGGGCACATGCCTTTATCTAATGTGTTTACTGAAGTCGTACACACACACACACACACTTTTAAATACTCACCGGTTACCTACCCTTGTTGTGATTTTCGTTTCAGCTGACAGCCAGCGTTTTGTACTATTTCCTGTTTCATTCTCTCCTACGATCTTTTTTTCTCTTTTCTCGCTTGCCATCAATGTGACAACACATTCTTTCTTGTCCATGTAAGGGACACACTTTTAACATGTCTTAACAGCAGAGCTGGGATTCGGTAGAAAAAGTCTACCGCCGGTATCGGTATTCGGTAGCGAGCCGTGTCCAATCGGTATCGGTAGATCGGTAGATTTTCAGTAGATCGGTATCGGTAGATTAAAAAAGCTCTCTATATAATAAAAAATGCTTTTAAAGGCCCATAACGCACTTTTTAAGTTATTTCTCTGTTACTTAGGTTAATTTAAGAATAGAAGTAAATTAGTACCTTTAATACAATTTTTAAGTTTAAAAATACATAACTTATTTAAAAAGATTTTTATGGGTACAAAATGTTATGATGGATTTTAACAGCACTGGGGGAAATGCCATTATTGAAATAGAGGGACTTTTTTTTTTTTTTTAATCCAAAAGAAATACTACAAAGTCTGAAAATCTAATCTCCAAAACCTGTATGTAGTTCAAAATTATTTGAACCAAATGAAGGGGGAAACGTATGAAAAAAAAAAAACGGGGGGGGGGGGGGGTAAAAAGAATTAAATTATTAACGAAGATATCTTTCTAAAGACCAGAATTAACGCCCCCCTCATTCGTTAATTCTGGTCTTTCGACTTCGATATATTTTTTTTTAATCTTTTGAACCTGCCGATGTTAAAGTTGAAAAGTATCAGCCGAAAGATATCTTCGTTAATTTAATTCTTTTTACCCCCCCCCCCCCCTTTTTTTTTCTTCATACGCTTCCCCCTTCATTTGGTTCAAATAATTTTGAACTACATACTGGTTTTGGAGATTAGATTTTCAGACTTTGTAGTATTTCTTTTTGATTAAAAAAAAAAAAAAGTCCCTCTATTTCAATAATGGCATTTCCCCCAATGCTGTTAAAATCCATCATAACTTATTTAATAAATGAATTTCTCACTCAAAAAATAAACATCAAACTAAAAAAAACGTTAAATTTAAACAAACTTGACAATACAGTATTATTTATTAATTTTTAAACATTTTATTAAATTTTACAAAATAAATCACAAAATAAATTTCTTCCCAACACAAAAAAATGAAGTCGTCTTGAGCCTCCTACTCCAGGTCGGTGTCAGCACTTTCCTTGAGGTCCTTCTTGAGGAAGCTCTTAAATCTCTTGCTATTGCCCTTTAACATTACCAACTGCTCAAAGTTGTTTGCAGTCAGGGAGGACCTCTTGGGGCAGAGGATGTCGCCAGCGGTGCTGAACAACCTCTCAGCGGCAGCGGAACTGGGCAAGGAGGTGTTGTATTTGATAAACAACTTCACCCAGGCATCGCGGTGGCCGACAGGAAACTGCTCCTTCCTGACGACGTGGTCCCTGGCTCTGACCCAGTTGATGACCTCCAGCTTGATGGCCTCCTCCAGCGTAGAGTTGTTGGCTGGGGTGGTGGAAGTCGAAGGCCCATAGAGGTCATCATAGCAGAAGTACTGATCCGAGCAACCCTGATCAGCAGCAGCCTCCAGCGTATGGGGTTGGACTGATGATGTCGACCAACTCCCTAACAAGCCTCTCCTTGATGGTGGGGTAGTCCTGCTCCGCAAGGCAGTAGATGGCCTGGAGAGTGTGAGCTGGGTGGGTGGCGGTGGCCATCAGCAGGTTCTCCTCCGTGAACAGGTGACCAAATCTAATAAAAAAAAAAGCACATATAAGTTTTTATTTATAAAAGTTCTTTAAAATCAATCATTTCTTTAAAGTTTTATCTAAACAACTTAATTATATTTTTTATTTAAATTTTAGTTTTGAATAAAAGATAAAATTAAAAATGCTAAGAATTTTTTACAAGTTTTTAAAATTTTATAAATGTTTTTACAGGGGATTTTATCTTACCTGTTGGCAAAGCCATTAGTGAGGTTATCCTGGTCGAGGAGGTAGTCCACAAGCTTCTTGGCGTGTTTGAGGTTGCGGCTCTGCTGCTGCTGGAGCTTCTTTTTGAGGAGCATCAAGTCGGGCAGGAGGTTGCCCATGTAGGCCCACCTGTCTGACTGCATCCTGTCTAGGCAGGTGGCGACAGGCTCCATTACATCCACGTATTCCTTGATGATCTCGGCATCCTTCAGATCGAAGCCGGCAGAGCCCTGGTCAGCGAGGATGTGGTTGATGGCAACCTTGGCATCCTGCTTCTCCAGCACAAGCTCCATGAGGGCTTTCATGGAGTTGAAGTAGCTGCTCCACCTCGTAGCTACAGAGGTGATGAGCCTTCTGCCACCCAGAGCCTCCTTTATTTTATTTGCGTAGACAGAGGACCTATTCTGCAGGTTCCACAGGGCCTGGGCCTTGGCCCCAGGCCTCCTAAAGACAGCCCTGGACCCAGTGTTCCACTCAGGCACCTTTGCCACGTCCGTCGTGGCCAACAGGTTGAGAGTGTGAGCATTGCATTTAAAATGTTGCGGAAGCTGTGACTCATCATCCCCCCTGTTGCGCAGCATGTCCGAGACGTTGACGACCTCACTGTTGACGATCGCCTCGTCGGTCTGCTCCTCGAGCTGCTTCTCTGTCAACTCTGGCCTGGTGGTGGTGTCGGTGGCAAAGTGTTCGAAGGCTGCCACGTAGTTGCGCCCATTGTCGGTGGTGCAGTGGGTGATCTTGTTGCTGATGTCGAACTCCGCGAAGATGTCAGACAAGTTCCTTGCCAGAAATCGTCCCGTCTGCTTCTCCATCAGCTCCCTGCACGCAAGAGTTGCTGCCTTCCTCTCCAAAGTGATGGGGTCGATCCAGTGCGCCGTGCAGCCGAGAAAGGCCCTCCTGTGGGATGTCCAGGAGTCGGCGGTGGTGGCTACAAGGTCGACGTCCTGCAGGGTGGCCCTGACCTCATCCTTGACCTGCCAAGGAAATTAGACTTGATAGAATACTCTTTAAAGAATAAAAAAAAGTTTTGCTTTTAGTTATAAATTATTAAATTAAAACTTAACGAAGTTAAAACAAAAAAAAACTCTTAAATGTAACTTTAAAAAAGCTTTAAGTTAATAAATAATATGTTAATAGTTTTAAAAAAAATAAAATCATTTTTAAAGTTAAGCTTACTTTCAACTACCTAGTTTAAATTTTAATAGTTAAATTTTTTTTTTACCTGAACAGCGTACTTGTTGAGCCGCTTGGTGAGGGTCTTTCTGCACGGCATCTTGAACTCTGGCTTGAAGAAGTTCAAGAAGGTCCTCGTGGCCTCGTCCTCGGTGTCACAGAGGGGCTTGAGGCCCTCCGCGAACCAGACCACGTACGCCTGCTGGGCAATCTCCTGCGACAGCTTCGTGGGCCTCTCCGTCGCCTCCCTCGGTGTGATCTGGCGAATGGTCTTCTTTACTCTGTTCGTTGGCTTAAACCGGTTGAGGGACATGGCTTCGTCCAGAGACGACAGCATGGAGGGATGCTTTGTCTTGAAATGCTTTTTAAGGTTTCCCCTCGACTCGCTGTCGAACCTTATTTTCTGGGGGCACTTGCAGCAGCTGGCCATCCCCTTGTGCAGCATCTTATTGTTTAACTTACTGCCCTTCTGGGAGCTCAGCAGCTTGTAAAACTTGAAGAAACTGAAACAGAAAAGATAAAGATTAAAGAAATTAAAAACTTAAACACTTCTTAAACGCAGTTGCATTAAGATAAAGCTTATAAAGTGATTAAACATAAATTTAAAAATTCCAACTTACTCCTTAATGCCTTGAAGAGAGCCCTTTAGTTCCTCCTCGCCGTTCAAGGCCTGTTCCCCTCCCTGGGTCTCCTCGTGGTCGGAGGTTTCTTCGCCGATGGCACTCATCATGTCCACGCTGCTGCTGTCCAAGGTTTCCAGGCTACTGGTGGACATGGAAGATGCCACGGAGAGGCTCCTGGTGTCCTCCAGGTGGTGGGCTGGATAACTAACATTTTTAGTTAAATTTCAATTTTTTAACAAAGTAAAAACTGTCAATCAGAACTTTTCTGATAAAAAAGAAAATGACTTTTATTTTATTTATTTATTTTTTGTTCAATTTAAATTTAACAAAGTGCCTTATGAAAAGCAAGAGGCAAAACTATTTAACAGTTTCAACAAAACGTCTTTTGAAAAAAGGCCTTTTTTAAAAGATAAAAGATTTTAGATTCACAAACACGCACACACACACACATAAAATAGAGGGAGAGAGATTTAATTACAAGGAGCCGTATATATATATATATATATATATATATATATCACATACACACACATATACATGCACATGTTTTTTGACTCACCGAATTAAGCATTTATTTATTCTTTTTTCTTTATAAAGCATTACTATAATTATTTTAAAGTATAGATTAAATCATTTTAGATAAAAAAAAAATCATTTAAGTTTTAACTACCTGATAATTGAGGCATCCGAGAGGCTGCTGCGGCTGATGGTTCTCTCTTCCTGGGTATGGGACTGCCTTCTGGGGCCGGGGACCGGGCTACTGGTCAGGAACCTCCTCATGTTTATGACAACTGGAACCTAACCTAACGAACTACACAGAAACTAAATAATAAATAAATACGTGATTTAGCTTGTTAGCCGGTGATTGGCTAAGCGTGATGACGTCAAATTCCTGGAAAATCTCCTGCTAACTGCTTCCCATAAGTGCACTTGAACTAATTGAGACTTGTCCATTTCATTTTGCCAATGCCGACGTCGTCTTCTTTGAAGTTTTAACAAAAAATGTCTCGTGCTCGCTTTTTGAATCTACCAATCTACCGATTGACAATCGGTATTGGTATTCGGTAGTTTTTTCAAAATACCGAATGATCGGTATCGGTAGCAAACATCTACCGCCGGTAGTACCGATCTACCGAATGTCAATCGGTAGTCCCAGCTCTGCTTAACAGCTGTGTAATCCTTTTAAGATAAGGATAAACTCTCACATATACCCATATGTATGCATATGTGTGTCTAGATTCGTTGAATATTAATCATGTATGCACATGATTAATATTCAACGAATCCAGACTCACATGTGCACACGCAATGAACATTCTACTTCATACACGTACGTACAATGAACTCGTACTTTTAATAAACAATTAACTTCATACATGAAATATACGTGCGTACACCAACACCCTTGTATTCTTCAATACTTCTGTATAAATAAATGTCTTCTGTATGTAAATACCTAATTCTGTTTCAGCGTACTTTATTCTAAATCTTCTCCTTAAACATACTCGTAAAACATGTTCTTTATTGTTGATTGTGTCATTACGCTATCCGAACCACAAACGACAACCTTCAAGTAATAGAACACACAGCCTATAACAGGTAACTAATACCACTACAATCTTGTTTAATGTTTAAAAATACAACCTTATGCGAATATAAATTAAAAATAATCTATAGAATGTTGATATGGGAAATATATTTAAAACCTTTTTTCTCGATGGAAGTGTCATACATAAAAATCATCAAATACTTAACACATTTTGGAACAAAACAAAGAACTAAAATGTCCAATTAATTCAATCCTATTGAAACAATTTTTAAACTTGTTTTAAATTTAATTCATAATATTTCACTTAATATCTTCTGTTTTTGCAGTGATGAAAAACTCGGATCCAAAAGGATAATTTTATTCACCAATAACCATAAACCTCATGAAGGGAAGGCAGCAGATGATGTAAGTTACCTTTTCATTTTGTGACAGGAAAGCATGGCAGGATTATACTGCAGAAGGAACTACAACTCTCCTCCTTTCTATAAAGAAGTGAATAGATATTTAGTAAGCAGACAACGCCTACGCAATTAACACCCACACAATAGGAAGTGAAGCAGACAAACAATCCACCTCTTTTTTCCTTATCACATAGATCGTCCCTACCCCAACCACCACTTCAAGGACAAGGAGAGTAGAAGGAAAGAAAGTAGTAAAATCAATTATAGCGGGAATGGAAAAGCCACAAGGTGACAATTTTCAGAATAATCAGTTGACGACTCACGGGCACGCTGTACGGCAATGTTTTTCAACTTTTTTTTTTTTTTGCTGGTGCAGAGCGCCTGGAAACATTCCCCGGGCTCATAGAACCCCTATGCAATGATTTAGTTGTATGAGGAAAAAACAGCATTTAAAGTATAAAATAAAATGAAAATACTCCTGTATTTTATATGTAATGAAGACAAAATTCTACATGTTTGAATAAAGTACATTTATTCTTATTTATTTATTCTCATAAACAACTCAATGGGAAACTTGAGCTTGGTGTTTCTTGCACAACTCTTTAATATTAGGTTGTGTTTTTGACAAACACACATGAAGTTCATCTTTCACATACACCAATTGTGCTCGTTTCTTGTATTTAATGGTTGTCAGGGCTGAAAATCCAAATTCACACAAATAAGATGTTGAAAATTGCACAAGAACTCGTAGCGCTTTCTGAGCAATTGCAGGATATTCTTTTTTAACCAGCAACCAAAATGCATTCAAATTAAGCTTGGGGTGCTTTAACTTTAATGTCCTGTCATTTAGAATACTGGCAAGTCCTTCCTCTACTGCTAATGTGAACTGTTCCTCTGATGGCTCAAATTCTACAAATGGGTTTCTAATCCAGTCATACTGGTCAACAGCTATCAATGGAAAATATTTCTCAAGATTGGCTAATAAAGCATCCAAATGGTTGAAAATCTAATTTCTTGACAATCTCTTTTAAAAATACTTGGAAACATTTGCAAATTTCCTGCACTTAGGTGTTTCTTCCATATTGTCAATTTCTTCTGAAAAGCATTTTATCAGTTGATGTCAGTATATTTTCATTTATTTTATCAGTTGATGTCAGTATATTTTCATTTATTTTATCAGTTGATGTCAGTATATTTTCATTTATTTTATCAGTTGATGTCAATATATTTTCATTTATTTTATCAGTTGATGTCAGTATATTTCCATTTATTTTATCAGTTGATGTCAATATATTTTCATTTATTTTATCAGTTGATGTCAGTATATTTCCATTTATTTTATCAGTTGATGTCAGTATATTTTCATTTATTTTATCAGTTGATGTCAATATATTTTCATTTATTTTATCAGTTGATGTCAATATATTTTCATTTATTTTATCAGTTGATGTCAATATATTTTTATTTATTTTATCAGTTGATGTCAATATATTTTCATTTATTTTATCAGTTGATGTCAATATATTTTCATTTATTTTATCAGTTGATGTCAGTATATTTTCATTTATTTTATCAGTTGATGTCAGTATATTTTCATTTATTTTATCAGTTGATGTCAGTATATTTTCATTTATTTTATCAGTTGATGTCAGTATATTTTCATTTATTTTATCAGTTGATGTCAATATATTTTCATTTATTTTATCAGTTGATGTCAGTATATTTCCATTTATTTTATCAGTTGATGTCAATATATTTTCATTTGTTTTATCAGTTGATGTCAGTATATTTCCATTTATTTTATCAGTTGATGTCAGTATATTTTCATTTATTTTATCAGTTGATGTCAATATATTTTCATTTATTTTATCAGTTGATGTCAATATATTTTCATTTATTTTATCAGTTGATGTCAGTATATTTTCATTTATTTTATCAGTTGATGTCAGTATATTTTCATTTATTTTATCAGTTGATGTCAATATATTTTCATTTATTTTATCAGTTGATGTCAGTATCTTTTCATTTATTTTATCAGTTGATGTCAATATATTTTCATTAATTTTATCAGTTGATGTCAATATATTTTCATTTATTTTATCAGTTGATGTCAATATATTTTCATTTATTTTATCAGTTGATGTCAATATATTTTCATTTATTTTATCAGTTGATGTCAGTATATTTTCATTTATTTTATCAGTTGATGTCAGTATATTTTCATTTATTTTATCAGTTGATGTCAGTATATTTTCATTTATTTTATCAGTTGATGTCAGTATATTTTCATTTATTTTATCAGTTGATGTCAATATATTTTCATTTATTTTATCAGTTGATGTCAGTATATTTCCATTTATTTTATCAGTTGATGTCAATATATTTTCATTTATTTTATCAGTTGATGTCAGTATATTTCCATTTATTTTATCAGTTGATGTCAGTATATTTTCATTTATTTTATCAGTTGATGTCAATATATTTTCATTTATTTTATCAGTTGATGTCAATATATTTTCATTTATTTTATCAGTTGATGTCAATATATTTTCATTTATTTTATCAGTTGATGTCAATATATTTTCATTTATTTTATCAGTTGATGTCAATATATTTTCATTTATTTTATCAGTTGATGTCAGTATATTTTCATTTATTTTATCAGTTGATGTCAATATATTTTCATTTATTTTATCAGTTGATGTCAGTATATTTCCATTTATTTTATCAGTTGATGTCAGTATATTTTCATTTATTTTATCAGTTGATGTCAATATATTTTCATTTATTTTATCAGTTGATGTCAATATATTTTCATTTATTTTATCAGTTGATGTCAGTATATTTTCATTTATTTTATCAGTTGATGTCAGTATATTTTCATTTATTTTATCAGTTGATGTCAGTATATTTTCATTTATTTTATCAGTTGATGTCAGTATCTTTTCATTTATTTTATCAGTTGATGTCAGTATCTTTTCATTTATTTTATCAGTTGATGTCAATATATTTTCATTTATTTTATCAGTTGATGTCAATATATTTTCATTTATTTTATCAGTTGATGTCAGTATATTTTCATTTATTTTATCAGTTGATGTCAGTATATTTTCATTTATTTTATCAGTTGATGTCAATATATTTTCATTTATTTTATCAGTTGATGTCAATATATTTTCATTTATTTTATCAGTTGATGTCAGTATATTTTCATTTATTTTATCAGTTGATGTCAATATATTTTCATTTATTTTATCAGTTGATGTCAGTATATTTTCATTTATTTTATCAGTTGATGTCAGTATATTTTCATTTATTTTATCAGTTGATGTCAGTATCTTTTCATTTATTTTATCAGTTGATGTCAGTATATTTTCATTTATTTTATAAGTTGATGTCAATATATTTTCATTTATTTTATCAGTTGATGTCAATATATTTTCATTTATTTTATCAGTTGATGTCAGTATATTTTCATTTATTTTATCAGTTGATGTCAGTATATTTTCATTTATTTTATCAGTTGATGTCAATATATTTTCATTTATTTTATCAGTTGATGTCATATTTTCATTTATTTTATCAGTTGATGTCAGTATCTTTTCATTTATTTTATCAGTTGATGTCAGTATATTTTCATTTATTTTATCAGTTGATGTCAATACATTTTCATTTATTTTATCAGTTGATGTCAATATATTTTCATTTATTTTATCAGTTGATGTCAATATATTTTCATTTATTTTATCAGTTGATGTCAATATATTTCACTTATTTTATCAGTTGATGTCAGTATATTTTCATTTATTTTATCAGTTGATGTCAGTATATTTTCATTTATTTTATCAGTTGATGTCAGTATCTTTTCATTTATTTTATCAGTTGATGTCAGTATATTTTCATTTATTTTATCAGTTGATGTCAGTATATTTTCATTTATTTTATCAGTTGATGTCAGTATATTTTCATTTATTTTATCAGTTGATGTCAGTATATTTTCATTTATTTTATCAGTTGATGTCAGTATATTTCCATTTATTTTATCAGTTGATGTCAGTATATTTTCATTTATTTTATCAGTTGATGTCAGTATCTTTTCATTTATTTTATCAGTTGATGTCAATATATTTTCATTTATTTTATCAGTTGATGTCAGTATATTTTCATTTATTTTATCAGTTTATGTCAGTATCTTTTCATTTATTTTATCAGTTGATGTCAGTATATTTTCATTTATTTTATCAGTTGATGTCAGTATATTTTCATTTATTTTATCAGTTGATGTCAGTATATTTTCATTTATTTTATCAGTTGATGTCGGTATATTTTCATTTATTTTATCAGTTGATGTCAATATATTTTCATTTATTTTATCAGTTGATGTCAGTATATTTTCATTTATTTTATCAGTTGATGTCAATATATTTTCATTTATTTTATCAGTTGATGTCAATATATTTTCATTTATTTTATCAGTTGATGTCAGTATATTTTCATTTATTTTATCAGTTGATGTCAATATATTTTCATTTATTTTATCAGTTGATGTCAATATATTTTCATTTATTTTATCAGTTGATGTCAGTATATTTTCATTTATTTTATCAGTTGATGTCAATATATTTTCATTTATTTTATCAGTTGATGTCAATATATTTTCATTTATTTTATCAGTTGATGTCAATATATTTTCATTTATTTTATCAGTTGATGTCAATATATTTTCATTTATTTTATCAGTTGATGTCAGTATATTTTCATTTATTTTATCAGTTGATGTCAATATATTTTCATTTATTTTATCAGTTGATGTCAATATATTTTCATTTATTTTATCAGTTGATGTCAGTATATTTTCATTTATTTTATCAGTTGATGTCGGTATATTTTCATTTATTTTATCAGTTGATGTCAATATATTTTCATTTATTTTATCAGTTGATGTCAGTATATTTTCATTTATTTTATCAGTTGATGTCAGTATATTTTCATTTATTTTATCAGTTGATGTCAGTATATTTTCATTTATTTTATCAGTTGATGTCAATATATTTTCATTTATTTTATCAGTTGATGTCAATATATTTTCATTTATTTTATCAGTTGATGTCAGTATCTTTTCATTTATTTTATCAGTTGATGTCAGTATATTTTCATTTATTTTATCAGTTGATGTCAGTATATTTTCATTTATTTTATCAGTTGATGTCAATATATTTTCATTTATTTTATCAGTTGATGTCAATATATTTTCATTTATTTTATCAGTTGATGTCAATATATTTTAATTTATTTTATCAGTTGATGTCAATATATTTTCATTTATTTTATCAGTTGATGTCAATATATTTTCATTTATTTTATCAGATGATGTCAGTATATTTTCATTTATTTTATCAGTTGATGTCAATATATTTTCATTTATTTTATCAGTTGATGTCAGTATATTTTCATTTATTTTATCAGTTGATGTCAATATATTTTCATTTATTTTATCAGTTGATGTCAGTATATTTTCATTTATTTTATCAGTTGATGTCAGTATATTTTCATTTATTTTATCAGTTGATGTCAGTATATTTCCATTTATTTTATCAGTTGATGTCAGTATATTTTAATTTATTTTATCAGTTGATGTCAGTATCTTTTCATTTATTTTATCAGTTGATGTCAGTATATTTTCATTTATTTTATCAGTTGATGTCAATATATTTTCATTTATTTTATCAGTTGATGTCAGTATATTTTCATTTATTTTATCAGTTGATGTCAATATATTTTCATTTATTTTATCAGTTGATGTCAATATATTTTCATTTATTTTATCAGTTGATGTCAGTATATTTTCATTTATTTTATCAGTTGATGTCAATATATTTTCATTTATTTTATCAGTTGATGTCAGTATATTTTCATTTATTTTATCAGTTGATGTCAATATATTTTCATTTATTTTATCAGTTGATGTCAATATATTTTCATTTATTTTATCAGTTGATGTCAGTATATTTTCATTTATTTTATCAGTTGATGTCAGTATATTTTCATTTATTTTATCAGTTGATGTCAATATATTTTCATTTATTTTATCAGTTGATGTCAGTATATTTTCATTTATTTTATCAGTTGATGTCAGTATATTTTCATTTATTTTATCAGTTGATGTCAGTATATTTTCATTTATTTTATCAGTTGATGTCAGTATATTTTCATTTATTTTATCAGTTGATGTCAGTATCTTTTCATTTATTTTATCAGTTGATGTCAGTATATTTTCATTTATTTTATCAGTTGATGTCAATATATTTTCATTTATTTTATCAGTTGATGTCAATATATTTTCATTTATTTTATCAGTTGATGTCAGTATATTTTCATTTATTTTATCAGTTGATGTCAGTATATTTTCATTTATTTTATCAGTTGATGTCAATATATTTTCATTTATTTTATCAGTTGATGTCAATATATTTTCGTTTATTTTATCAGTTGATGTCAGTATATTTTCATTTATTTTATCAGTTGATGTCAGTATATTTTCATTTATTTTATCAGTTGATGTCAATATATTTTCATTTATTTTATCAGTTGATGTCAATATATTTTCATTTATTTTATCAGTTGATGTCAGTATATTTTCATTTATTTTATCAGTTGATGTCAATATATTTTCATTTATTTTATCAGTTGATGTCAGTATATTTTCATTTATTTTATCAGTTGATGTCAGTATATTTTCATTTATTTTATCAGTTGATGTCAGTATCTTTTCATTTATTTTATCAGTTGATGTCAGTATATTTTCATTTATTTTATCAGTTGATGTCAATATATTTTCATTTATTTTATCAGTTGATGTCAATATATTTTCATTTATTTTATCAGTTGATGTCAGTATATTTTCATTTATTTTATCAGTTGATGTCAGTATATTTTCATTTATTTTATCAGTTGATGTCAATATATTTTCATTTATTTTATCAGTTGATGTCAATATATTTTCATTTATTTTATCAGTTGATGTCAGTATCTTTTCATTTATTTTATCAGTTGATGTCAGTATATTTTCATTTATTTTATCAGTTGATGTCAATATATTTTCATTTATTTTATCAGTTGATGTCAATATATTTCATTTATTTTATCAGTTGATGTCAGTATATTTTCATTTATTTTATCAGTTGATGTCAGTATATTTTCATTTATTTTATCAGTTGATGTCAGTATCTTTTCATTTATTTTATCAGTTGATGTCAGTATATTTTCATTTATTTTATCAGTTGATGTCAGTATATTTTCATTTATTTTATCAGTTGATGTCAGTATATTTTCATTTATTTTATCAGTTGATGTCAGTATATTTTCATTTATTTTATCAGTTGATGTCAGTATATTTCCATTTATTTTATCAGTTGATGTCAGTATATTTTAATTTATTTTATCAGTTGATGTCAGTATCTTTTCATTTATTTTATCAGTTGATGTCAATATATTTTCATTTATTTTATCAGTTGATGTCAGTATATTTTCATTTATTTTATCAGTTGATGTCAGTATCTTTTCATTTATTTTATCAGTTGATGTCAGTATATTTTCATTTATTTTATCAGTTGATGTCAGTATATTTTCATTTATTTTATCAGTTGATGTCAGTATATTTTCATTTATTTTATCAGTTGATGTCGGTATATTTTCATTTATTTTATCAGTTGATGTCAATATATTTTCATTTATTTTATCAGTTGATGTCAGTATATTTTCATTTATTTTATCAGTTGATGTCAATATATTTTCATTTATTTTATCAGTTGATGTCAATATATTTTCATTTATTTTATCAGTTGATGTCAATATATTTTCATTTATTTTATCAGTTGATGTCAGTATATTTTCATTTATTTTATCAGTTGATGTCAATATATTTTCATTTATTTTATCAGTTGATGTCAATATATTTTCATTTATTTTATCAGTTGATGTCAGTATATTTTCATTTATTTTATCAGTTGATGTCAATATATTTTCATTTATTTTATCAGTTGATGTCAATATATTTTCATTTATTTTATCAGTTGATGTCAATATATTTTCATTTATTTTATCAGTTGATGTCAATATATTTTCATTTATTTTATCAGTTGATGTCAATATATTTTCATTTATTTTATCAGTTGATGTCAGTATATTTTCATTTATTTTATCAGTTGATGTCAATATATTTTCATTTATTTTATCAGTTGATGTCAATATATTTTCATTTATTTTATCAGTTGATGTCAGTATATTTTCATTTATTTTATCAGTTGATGTCGGTATATTTTCATTTATTTTATCAGTTGATGTCAATATATTTTCATTTATTTTATCAGTTGATGTCAGTATATTTTCATTTATTTTATCAGTTGATGTCAGTATATTTTCATTTATTTTATCAGTTGATGTCAGTATATTTTCATTTATTTTATCAGTTGATGTCAATATATTTTCATTTATTTTATCAGTTGATGTCAATATATTTTCATTTATTTCATCAGTTGATGTCAGTATCTTTTCATTTATTTTATCAGTTGATGTCAGTATATTTTCATTTATTTTATCAGTTGATGTCAGTATATTTTCATTTATTTTATCAGTTGATGTCAATATATTTTCATTTATTTTATCAGTTGATGTCAATATATTTTCATTTATTTTATCAGTTGATGTCAGTATATTTTCATTTATTTTATCAGTTGATGTCAATATATTTTCATTTATTTTATCAGTTGATGTCAGTATATTTTCATTTATTTTATCAGTTGATGTCAGTGTATTTTCATCTATTTTATCAGTTTATGTCAGTGTCTTTTCATTTATTTTATCAGTTGATGTCAGTATATTTTCATTTATTTTATCAGTTGATGTCAATATATTTTCATTTATTTTATCAGTTGATGTCAATATATTTTCATTTATTTTATCAGTTGATGTCAGTATATTTTCATTTATTTTATCAGTGTATGTCAGTATATTTTCATTTATTTTATCAGTTGATGTCAGTATATTTTCATTTATTTTATCAGTTGATGTCAGTATATTTTCATTTATTTTATCAGTTGATGTCGGTATATTTTCATTTATTTTATCAGTTGATGTCAATATATTTTCATTTATTTTATCAGTTGATGTCAGTATATTTTCATTTATTTTATCAGTTGATGTCAATATATTTTCATTTATTTTATCAGTTGATGTCAATATATTTTCATTTATTTTATCAGTTGATGTCAATATATTTTCATTTATTTTATCAGTTGATGTCAGTATATTTTCATTTATTTTATCAGTTGATGTCAATATATTTTCATTTATTTTATCAGTTGATGTCAATATATTTTCATTTATTTTATCAGTTGATGTCAGTATATTTTCATTTATTTTATCAGTTGATGTCAATATATTTTCATTTATTTTATCAGTTGATGTCAATATATTTTCATTTATTTTATCAGTTGATGTCAATATATTTTCATTTATTTTATCAGTTGATGTCAATATATTTTCATTTATTTTATCAGTTGATGTCAATATATTTTCATTTATTTTATCAGTTGATGTCAGTATATTTTCATTTATTTTATCAGTTGATGTCAATATATTTTCATTTATTTTATCAGTTGATGTCAATATATTTTCATTTATTTTATCAGTTGATGTCAGTATATTTTCATTTATTTTATCAGTTGATGTCGGTATATTTTCATTTATTTTATCAGTTGATGTCAATATATTTTCATTTATTTTATCAGTTGATGTCAGTATATTTTCATTTATTTTATCAGTTGATGTCAGTATATTTTCATTTATTTTATCAGTTGATGTCAGTATATTTTCATTTATTTTATCAGTTGATGTCAATATATTTTCATTTATTTTATCAGTTGATGTCAATATATTTTCATTTATTTCATCAGTTGATGTCAGTATCTTTTCATTTATTTTATCAGTTGATGTCAGTATATTTTCATTTATTTTATCAGTTGATGTCAGTATATTTTCATTTATTTTATCAGTTGATGTCAATATATTTTCATTTATTTTATCAGTTGATGTCAATATATTTTCATTTATTTTATCAGTTGATGTCAGTATATTTTCATTTATTTTATCAGTTGATGTCAATATATTTTCATTTATTTTATCAGTTGATGTCAGTATATTTTCATTTATTTTATCAGTTGATGTCAGTGTATTTTCATCTATTTTATCAGTTTATGTCAGTGTCTTTTCATTTATTTTATCAGTTGATGTCAGTATATTTTCATTTATTTTATCAGTTGATGTCAATATATTTTCATTTATTTTATCAGTTGATGTCAATATATTTTCATTTATTTTATCAGTTGATGTCAGTATATTTTCATTTATTTTATCAGTGTATGTCAGTATATTTTCATTTATTTTATCAGTTGATGTCAGTATATTTTCATTTATTTTATCAGTTGATGTCAATATATTTTCATTTATTTTATCAGTTGATGTCAGTATCTTTTCATTTATTTTATCAGTTGATGTCAGTATATTTTCATTTATTTTATCAGTTGATGTCAATATATTTTCATTTATTTTATCAGTTGATGTCAATATATTTCATTTATTTTATCAGTTGATGTCAGTATATTTTCATTTATTTTATCAGTTGATGTCAGTATATTTTCATTTATTTTATCAGTTGATGTCAGTATCTTTTCATTTATTTTATCAGTTGATGTCAGTATATTTTCATTTATTTTATCAGTTGATGTCAGTATATTTTCATTTATTTTATCAGTTGATGCCAGTATATTTTCATTTATTTTATCAGTTGATGTCAGTATATTTTCATTTATTTTATCAGTTGATGTCAATATATTTTCATTTATTTTATCAGTTGATGTCAGTATCTTTTCATTTATTTTATCAGTTGATGTCAGTATATTTTCATTTATTTTATCAGTTGATGTCAATATATTTTCATTTATTTTATCAGTTGATGTCAATATATTTCATTTATTTTATCAGTTGATGTCAGTATATTTTCATTTATTTTATCAGTTGATGTCAGTATATTTTCATTTATTTTATCAGTTGATGTCAGTATCTTTTCATTTATTTTATCAGTTGATGTCAGTATATTTTCATTTATTTTATCAGTTGATGTCAGTATATTTTCATTTATTTTATCAGTTGATGCCAGTATATTTTCATTTATTTTATCAGTTGATGTCAGTATATTCTCATTTATTTTATCAGTTGATGTCAATATATTTTCATTTATTTTATCAGTTGATGTCAGTATCTTTTCATTTATTTTATCAGTTGATGTCAGTATATTTTCATTTATTTTATCAGTTGATGTCAATATATTTTCATTTATTTTATCAGTTGATGTCAATATATTTTCATTTATTTTATCAGTTGATGTCAATATATTTTCATTTATTTTATCAGTTGATGTCAGTATATTTTCATTTATTTTATCAGTTGATGTCAGTATATTTTCATTTATTTTATCAGTTGATGTCAATATATTTTCATTTATTTTATCAGTTGATGTCAATATATTTTCATTTATTTTATCAGTTGATGTCAGTATCTTTTCATTTATTTTATCAGTTGATGTCAGTATCTTTTCATTTATTTTATCAGTTGATGTCAGTATATTTTCATTTATTTTATCAGTTGATGTCAATATATTTTCATTTATTTTATCAGTTGATGTCAATATATTTCATTTATTTTATCAGTTGATGTCAGTATATTTTCATTTATTTTATCAGTTGATGTCAGTATATTTTCATTTATTTTATCAGTTGATGTCAGTATCTTTTCATTTATTTTATCAGTTGATGTCAGTATATTTTCATTTATTTTATCAGTTGATGTCAGTATATTTTCATTTATTTTATCAGTTGATGTCAGTATATTTTCATTTATTTTATCAGTTGATGTCAGTATATTTTCATTTATTTTATCAGTTGATGTCAGTATATTTCCATTTATTTTATCAGTTGATGTCAGTATATTTTCATTTATTTTATCAGTTGATGTCAGTATCTTTTCATTTATTTTATCAGTTGATGTCAGTATCTTTTCATTTATTTTATCAGTTGATGTCAATATATTTTCATTTATTTTATCAGTTGATGTCAGTATATTTTCATTTATTTTATCAGTTGATGTCAATATATTTTCATTTATTTTATCAGTTGATGTCAATATATTTTCATTTATTTTATCAGTTGATGTCAGTATATTTTCATTTATTTTATCAGTTGATGTCGGTATATTTCCATTTATTTTATCAGTTGATGTCGGTATATTTTCATTTATTTTATCAGTTGATGTCGGTATATTTTCATTTATTTTATCAGTTGATGTCAATATATTTTCATTTATTTTATCAGTTGATGTCAATATATTTTCATTTATTTAACAGTTGATGTCAATATATTTTCATTTATTTTATCAGTTGATGTCAATATATTTTCATTTATTTTATCAGTTGATGTCAATATATTTTCATTTATTTTATCAGTTGATGTCAGTATATTTTCATTTATTTTATCAGTTGATGTCAATATATTTTCATTTATTTTATCAGTTGATGTCAGTATATTTTCATTTATTTTATCAGTTGATGTCAGTATATTTTCATTTATTTTATCAGTTGATGTCAGTATATTTTCATTTATTTTATCAGTTGATGTCAGTATATTTTCATTTATTTTATCAGTTGATGTCAATATATTTTCATTTATTTTATCAGTTGATGTCAATATATTTTCATTTATTTTATCAGTTGATGTCAGTATATTTTCATTTATTTTATCAGTTGATGTCAGTATATTTTCATTTATTTTATCAGTTGATGTCAATATATTTTCATTTATTTTATCAGTTGATGTCAGTATATTTTCATTTATTTTATCAGTTGATGTCAATATATTTCCATTTATTTTATCAGTTGATGTCAGTATATTTTCATTTATTTTATCAGTTGATGTCAATATATTTCATTTGTTTTATCAGTTGATGTCAGTATATTTCCATTTATTTTATCAGTTGATGTCAGTATATTTTCATTTATTTTATCAGTTGATGTCAGTATATTTTCATTTATTTTATCAGTTGATGTCAGTATATTTTCATTCCTGCCCTGCATACTATTGTTCAAGAGGTTTAGCTCATGAAATATATTAGCGTATCAAATTATTAACAAGTTTATATTTTTTTAAATATTTAAGGAACGAGTGAATAAAAATCCATGAAACTTCAAGAAAGTGCTTGCGATACTATTCAGCTACTCCAGTCGGAAAATAAAAGTATTTAAAGCAGTATTAGCAAAACTATGGTAAAAGATAGGAATATCTGTTGATTTCACTGTGTCAAGTTATTAACGAGGTTAAGAAAAAAACACAATATACGCATAACTTGTTTATTGAAATAATATTCAAACATTAAATGAACTAAGAAAAATGCTTAGAACACAATAACTACATAGCAATTTCTATGTTGACATAAGTAGTCGGGCATATGCAATCCTTTTTTATGAATTACTTTTAAAAGATGTTGGTCCACAGAATTAGTCAAATTTGTGATTTCGTCAACAGTTATTCCTCACGATACCTCATGAAGAGCATCCCATAACTCATCTTTGCTCTTAAATTGGCGTCCACTTGCATAGAAGCGTCGTTTCATGATACTCCAAAGGTTCTCAATTGGGTTCAAATCTGATGAATTTGCAGGCCACTCCATCTTCCGTTGCCCAGAGAACCCCAGTTGTTGCAAATACTCTTTGCTTTTGTTTGCTGCATGCGAGGGAGCATTATCCTGCATAAAAATTATGGTTCTTCTGAACGTCAACATTTGTTTCTTCAGCCATGGTTCAAAGTGCTCCTTCAGAAAAGCTATGTAAGCATTTGACGTCATTTTTACGCCTTCTGGGACTCTCCATGGGCCAACCAAAGTACCTCCGATAATCCCAGCCCAAATCATTATCCCACCACCACCTTGTTGGCACCTTAAATGCTGATGACTGTCGTCCATCTAGGACCTAACCCTTGCTCCAGCCATCTGGGCCATCAAGAGTGACACACACTTCATCCGTGAACAAAACTTTGGAAAAATCCGTTTTCATGTTGTCCTCTGCCCATTTCTATCGGTTTTGTATCTGATGTTGCTTTAATGGAGGCTTTGTCACGGCTTATCAGACTTTGCCACTTATTTCAGAAGGCGACATCGAGTACTTTTTCAGACATTCTTTAATCCGGCTTGGTCAAAGACTTTTCGACTTATCTACCCAGGGTTCTTAACAACTTCACGTTTAATTTGAAGTAGAGAACAGCGTGAAACAACTCTAGATTTACCTTTAACAGCTCTCTTACGTACCTTTGTAGGGTCCTTGACAAAGTTCTTCACAGTTTGATGGTACTTTCCTATCATTTTCAATATTTCGAGGGTAGATTTAACTTTTGCTGGCTTTTCTGTAATAGGACTCTTTTTAGAACTACTCAATACAACTTTTCGACCCATTTTATTGACGAAACAAACTGCCTTGTTAATAATTTGACACACCTCAAATACAGTAGATTCAGCAATTATGATGGCAAGTTTCATTGCGCGGAACAGTATGAAAATTTCACAGTACGTGCAGCTCAGCATTGCCAACATTTCCGAAGGTTTTGATACGTAACTACCGGTAAGTTTCTGAAACTGGTCAAAAAATGTTATCTTGTTAATAATTTGACACGCAGTGTATATTGGCAAGATATGCTAACTTCGAACACCATGTACCATTACTCAAACATTCTACAAAGTTTTTCAGATTTTCTTGCAAACAAAATGTCACCAACTCATCTCTTAATCCGTATAAACGAGATAATACTTTCCCCCTTGACAACCATCGTATTTCTGTGTACTGAATGGTAGAGTGGTCTGCATCCACAGCCACACAAAGTTTAGCAAACTGTCGACATTTAAGTGACCTCATCTTGATGTAGTTGACTATTTTTACTGCCATATCCAATACAGATTTTAGTTTAGATCCGAGAGCAATAACTGCTTCTCTATGAATGAAACAATGAGTCTGGATAATGTTGGGATTTTGTTTTTGTGTGATTGGGACAAAGCCTTTAAGACATCCTATCATTGCAGGGGCACCATCTGTACAAATACCAACACGGTCTTTCCAGTCTAATCCAAAATGCTTTAAATACGAATTCAAAACATAAAATATATCTTGTCCTGTTGTTGTGGCTGTCAATTCTTTGCAACACAAGAAGTCTTCTATGATATCATCATTAATAAAGCGAACAAATACAAGGAGTCGAGCTTTACCAGTAATGTCTGTACTCTCATAAACAAATTATGTTTTAGTATTTCTGACTTAAGATTGCATTCAGTGTCTCCTGACATGTCTTGAATGTGCCTACTTATTGTGTTGTCAGAAAGTGGAGTTTTATTTACAGCCTCTTCTCCAAACTTTACTATTACTATTTCTTGGCATGCAGGTAAAATTACAGTTTCAGCGATGGTATGAGATTTCATTTTTCTTACAACTATCTCTGCCACAGCATAACTTGCTCCTTGTCCTTTGTCACTCAACTTGAACTTGCCTTTTATTTAATGTTAGTTTTTGTTTGAAATATTGTTCATTTCTGCTCAACAACTCTGGATGTTTAGTTGTTAAGTGTCGTTTCTATTTGGACAGTTTCTCCCCACAAATAATACAAAGATGAAGGATACTCTGGGTTTCCCATCCAAGTAAATTCCATGGCAATATAATTTTCACAATATTGACAAATTTAAGTTGTAGATAAATTTCATCATTTCTTGATAATTTTGATGGGGCTGCATCGCTTGTAGTGGCTGCCACTTCAATAGACTGCTCCATATCCTGTGTCTCTTCATTCACATCTACCTTGCATTTTTTCACAAATCTTTCCATGATTGTAAATCTGTAAGCAAAATTTTACATGTACAAAAGAATTGCACTAAATTAATTGATGAAAATTTTTTTTAAAAATTGAATGGGAAGGAGCAAAGGATACCTTCTTCTCAAAACACATATGAAATGCACATGGAAATAACAAGATAAACGCGGAGTGGGAATTTTGAAAAAAAATTTTTGAGGTAAAAATTAATACTTGCTAAGAAACAGAAAGGCGCTTATGTCAACAAAACTCCAATCTAAGGAAAATAACCAGCATAAACATAGCAAAAATAAGTTTTTTTCCTAGGTATAATTTGGGACGCTGAAATAATGAAAGAATGTTAAATAAAAAAAAAAAATAAAATAAAAAAATGATTACACGAATACTATAGCGAGTCCTAGAAAGTTTTTATGGGGCACAAATGGTTCGCTCGGATGAATCTCATATTTTTTCTTTCAGTTTTTATTGAGTGCACATTTCATTAGTAGTGTAGTATTTTGCTAGCGGAAGCCACATTTTCTTGCATCCAATGCCGCCGCCGTTGACTTCTCACAGTAAGAATGATTAACAAAAGACCCTAACCCTTCCGGCTGTCCCTTTGCACATGTCTTGAATTGAGGAAGGTGAATTTAACTTTCCATTTATTTGATTCTTGTTCTAATTTAGAGATCGCGGAACCCCTGGACTGTACTGGCGAAACCCTAGGATTCCACGGAACCCTGGTTGACAAACACTGCTGTACGGATATAAAAAGCCATTGATCCTATATACAACCATGCAAGTGATCCACGGTGGCATGTTATAAGCCAGAGTGATGAGCTTGTGTTCATTCAATGCAGTGTCAGTACCAGAAAAGAGCAAGGTAGCCTACAATGTTTTTCTGACATTACCTAAAAAATCAGATTATAATCCATCCAAGGGGATCGTTATGAGTTATATCTATGGAACAAACAGAGCAGCTCGTGGACTTTTAACATAGCAAAGAAAAAATCAGACCCCATTCCCCTCAAAGGGAATTTAATATTTGAACCCACGAAATATAAAGATACACATGTCTGAGGCATACAAGAGATTCATAGATGGACATCAACCACGATGCACAATAAAGGAACAGAGTGAATGAGAGAGATGATTAATGAGATTCTTTTTCTAAGCATCGGCAACATTGAACATCATAAAACAGGAGAGGATGCACATATGCAAAATGTATCATACTGACTGATTGTGCGGTGGATGAGTACAAAATCACAAAAAAACACATCTAATATTTTGCCTGGACAATTACTCATTTGCATGATAACTATTTTTTCTTCAGCTAAGTATTTTATGTTCAACCCTCTTCATTTCCCCAAGCTCACTCCACCCCCTAAAGAACTACTGAATTAAATATTTTTGATCGGACACCTTGAGTTTAAATGTGTTTCAGCTTAGACTCGATAATCTTGTTACATGATAAAAAGAAGAGATTGTTTTATTTGTTAATCCTTCTTATCACACTTGAATCCTTTCTGACCTGTTGGATATTGTTTACATGTTTCTTTCATCATCATCAACCATTACACCCAGTGGTGTGTTGGGCAGCAACAAAGCCCCTCCGCCTATCCTGAGCCAGCCTAGCCAGTAAACCCCAAGAATGCTGCATAGCTTTCTTCTCCCTTTCCACTTTTCTCCAAGTTTCTCTCGATCTTCCTCTCTTCCTTTTGCCATCTGGGGTCCAGTGCAATGCTATTCTTGTGATTGATTCTGGGTCTTTCCGGGGAACGTGCCCAATCCACCTCCATCGCGGTTTTTTGATGAATAGCATCTCCTTAGTAGGTCTTCATTGGAGATCTTCTCAGGTTGGAATATCCTCAGTATTCGTTAAAGACAGGTGGTGTGGAAGGATCGAAGCTTGATGAAATCTGCTTCCGTCATTCTCCAGCATTCCAATCCATATAATAATGTTGATACACCGCTCTGATAGTTTGAGCTTTTTTTTTTTTTTTACATAGGTATCACCACTTATCAAGGCCAAGCGGCCACTCGAGGATAAGGTTGGTGTTGCTGTTGTATTGTGTTGATCTCCATATGTTGCTCATTCCCCTAAACACACTTCTTACCTTGTCCAGCCTGCTTTGTATGTCCTCCCTTGTGCCACCCTGAGTCTGATGATGCTGCCCAAGTAGGTGAAGCTGTCTGTCTGGCACAAGTCCTTTCCATTCAGGCCCTGTCGATGAGGCATTAGAATACACCGACTGCCCTCCTGCAAAGGGTAAAAGTCTCTTAATGGAGCTACCTGTTGGTCATGGGTAGCGACCCGTGACACCTTGGGACGGAATCCTGGTGATTGAAGATCTTGGAGGACGAGTTCATGAGCCTCCTCTTCCCAACACATCACTTTGGCCCTTACCTTGGCTAGACAGGCGGTCGGAGAGGCCCGATCCGATCAATCGGCTGGTCAGGTCAAGCCCTACGTCTACTATTAATGGTTTAGACTAAATAAACGGAAAATTTTAAAAGTATTAAAAGGAATCCTCTCACAAACAGAAATACAGAAACCAACAAACTTATTTCCCTAAAGCAGACATTTGAAGGTACAGGCTAAGGGTCAATCAGTAAGTGAAGAACACAATTCAGACATGGCTGCAGACACAACTTTTTCAACTCTAGATTTGGGTAGTGAAACAAATTTCATGTTTCACTACGGGGTTTCTTCCAGAAGAAATCCCAATGTCAAAAATGTCTCCTTTTCTTATTGAAAAAGTGCTAACTAGGAAAATAAACACAAAAATGGTAAAAAAAAACAAAACAAAAGATGGCAATTTATTGATTGAAATTGAAACCATAAGCCAAAGCCTAAACTTGGAAAATATGAAAACTTTTCAAAACATTAATATTAAAGTCTCCCCACACAATAAACTTAACTAATACGTGAGATAATTTATTTGTAATATCCCCGGCGTTGCCCAGGATTGAAGGAGATTGATGGAAATATATATTAGCAGAATAATCAGCGTTGCTCTGGATTAAATGAGGGTGGTGAAATATAAAGTTTGTACCAGAAATGGCTTAAACAATTTTCTATCTCAAAATTACTTCATTTGTGAAGTCGATTCCAGATATGGCTTAAACAGTTAATGATCTCATTCTTGGTTTTCTATGAAAGTTTCCTAGGCCAGTTTCTGTAGGGGGTGATCTATATTTGTTAAAATGTTTTATGTATTCATACGGGAATGATGTGATGGTTGAAGCATGATTATGTTAATTTTAAACATGCTCTTGAGTTTTCTTTTGGGGGTTAAGTTGGAGAAAGTAATGTCCGTTTTGGGGTAAAAAAAAGTTTGTGAAATTGTTTCATATATCTATTTAAATTACCTGTCTTAGTGTAGGTAAAATTATTTAAATATGTGTTGTATATTCACCGTCCTTGCAAAGGTAAAATTATTTCATATACATGCTGTAAATTATCTACCCTAGGTAAGATACGATTATTTCATACGTCTAATACCTGTCCTAGCTAGGTAAAATATTCTTTTGCTTGAAATAGCAAATGATTCATAGACATTAAAAATTCCTCTCTCCTAAGAATAACAAATATATTCAAAATAAAATTCAATTTTCTCATTGTTTATACGGTCCTGAGCAATGCCGGGTAGCCCTGTATAAAAGAATCTATATAAAGAAAAACTCAGAAAAAATACCAACCAATACTTATATTATTACATTTAACACTCCAAAAATTCCACCTAAATTTAAAATTGGTTACACCATACAACCAGTTGACATCCCATTTATTTATGTATACTATTTAATTTTAATGAAATAAAACAAATTTTCTCATGATTATTAAAATAAAACTATAATCTTTTTTATGACAATATATTGATAATTCGCTGATATGGTTTTTTGCAATGTTGTTTTTTTCTTTTGCAAATAAAAATTAATCTAATAATCATATTTTTATGACGACAAAATTTATTGATAATTTAATGATTTTAGAGTTTTCTCCCGAGTTAAAATTTTTCTTCTAATGTTTTATATGCAATTAATTTTATTTCTTCTGTCAAAAAATTATAATCAATATAATCGTTATAATGAGAAAATTTATAAATATTTAAAATCTTAAAAAGTGCAACAAAATGCCAATTACATTTTTATTAGTGCATAAGGCACATCTAATTGAGTGTAAATAAAATAGTTTTTTTTTTTTTTTAAATTCTAGTATCTTCCTTTTTAAAGTTTAATATTAATAGTTTTTGGTAAAATAATTTTCCGGGTAGACATTTTGTTGAATATTTTTTCTGTTGAGGCAGAAATCTTTTTTGAAGAAAATACCTAACTTTTTAAAATCATATTTATCAACATTAACAACAGGAAAAATAATAAAATGATATTTATTAATTAATAAAACATGCTCAGAATAACATGAAAAGTATCATCACATAATGTAATATTGGTTTTATTATTCAATAATACAAGTTTTTTTCTTTTTTTTTTTTTGTTTCGTAATAACACAAGATGTGTTAAAAAATAAAGTAATTTTTTTTAATAAATATATTGTTTTGTTTTTCGTGTTTTGACTCTGTGACATCGTTCCGTTCAGTTGCGTGACATAATCAACCTTATCCACTTCCGATAGCTTGATTTTTGCCGAGCACTGATCTTGGACATTACTTTAAAAAAATATACAAATTTATTTTCTTTTGGATGGGGGGGGGGGGCTATTTTAAAACTATGTCTACTTCAATATTTTTTTTTAATTTCTATTTTTGAGTGATTATCAAAATTCCCGAGACATGATACTCTCATGTCGAACATTTTTTGTTCTAAAGTAACACTCGACACTACTTTTTTTTAAAACTAGGTAGAAAAATAAAAAAAAAACAACAGTAAATAAGTATAACATTTTTTAAAATTTTTCATTCATTTTTGAACTGTAAAATAAGTTGAAACATTAACAACTTAGCCAGCTAGATAGAAAACGAACACTTACAAAGTTGATTTTACCTTTTTTAAAACAATAGTAATTAACTAAAAATATTCTTTAAAAATATTGGGGATGGGGGTAGTCTCTTTTAAAAACAATATCTCCTTCAAGAATGGTCCTAAAATGTGCGTATGCATTTTTGGTGCCACGCTATTTGTAAATAGTGTTTTCATGTGCAATTCAAGTTTTCATGATATGTTTTTTATTCAATTGTATTTTTTTATTCAATTGTAAGATGGAAGCACAGAATATATACAGAACACCCTCTCCTCCTCATGTTAAGAATAGCTTTCAAAATAATAAAATTAATATTTCAGCAAGGTACCAAAAATACATTAGTACTTAAAATTTTACTTTGCAATGTTTTTATTTTTAAATCATAAAATAAAAAACATATAATAATTTTAAAACTTTATCCTGCTATATTTTTTATTTGTTAAACACATGGTTAATTAAAATTAAATTATAATCACATCCTTACATTTGAAATAATAGTGTGATTAAATTCTACCTATCGTTCATTTCAGAATGTAAACAAACATCTGGTTAAATTAATCGATACCTGTGTCGAACATAAAGAGTCCCTTTTTAAGGATTACATTGTTCGACTAGTATTTTCAAGTTAAATTCAAGTTTTATGATATCTTTTTGTTCATTAAATTGTTAGGTAGAAATACAGAATAGTTATTTACAAACAGCCGGACAACACAAGCAGCTTTGATTAAAACGAAAAGATAGCATCAATAGTTCTAACAAGCAATCAATTAGTACTCATAGTTGCAGCCGGCAGCTGTCGTGAAAAGGTAGCATTAATAGTTGCTCAGAGAGTTTTGACAGAAAGCTTAGTATAGTTACAATGGAAAAACTGTAATACCCAAATCTGTTAAGTATATTTTTCTTTTTAAATCGATATTATATCAAAATATATAAAATAATATCTCAAGTAAATCAGAATAACATGAGCACTATTATCACTATTCCAAAGTAATTCATTAAATATTTAGTAAAGAAATTTAAAATTTGTTTTTTTATGCTGTACCTACAGCTTCATTACTTTTCCTCGCTCAACCCCCCCTCTCTCTCTCCATATATCATTCTTTCTCTGTAAAAATCAATGGGCAAGTGATAAGAAAATATCATAAACCACTTGAAGTGAGAATGAAAAGGGTAGCATCAATAATTCCAGCAAGCAGTCAGTCTGGTGCTGTTAGAAATAAAGAGTAGTAGTAATAGTAAGAGTTCCAGCAGTCCGTTATTAAATGTTGTGTTAGTATGAATAGTTGCACGGTTGGAAAACTCTTAAGAGTCGATTTTGTAAAAAAGATTTTTTTTTTTAAATCAATATTATATCAAATTATATAAAATAATATCTGAAATGAAACAGAAGAACATAGAGATTATTATTATCACTATTCCAAAGGAACTCATTAAATATTTGGTGAGGAAATTAAAAATTTGTTTCTTCATGCAGTACCTACGGCTTCATTACTCAATAGTCTGCAAGTAACATTTTGTTTCATCAAGCAGTTACTTGCTCTACTAATTATTCAAAGTGAAACTAAACTGAATACGACACTACAAGCAGTTGCAGTAACTATCAGTCTAAGAAAACCACTAACAATCTGCTCCCTATAACTGCCACCTAATGAAAACTTAGATAAAATAGACTTGCATTTATTGATCCAACAACTTCCTAAACCCTTTATTATCATGGGTGATTTTATTAGCTGCAGTGAACTATGTGGAAACAAATAAGCAAAAGCGGTAAAATTATTGAAAATTTTCTAGATGATAACCAATTATGTCTATTTAACAACGGAACAAACACTTACCTTCATCCTAGCTCTAGAACACTCTCAGCTATTGACCTCACCATATCCGAACCTAGTATCTATACAGAATACGAACGGAAAGTACATCACGAGACCTGTAGGAGTGATCACTTCCCAATCATTCTAGAAGGTCAAGAACTAGAGAACGACACTAAAACACCCTGATGAAACTTGCATAAGGCCAATTGGGAAGATTTAAAAAAAAATGTGCCAAACAAACTTAGTGCAAGAAGCTAATTCAAGAAAAAAAAAAAAAACACTAAAAATATAATATCTGAGAAAACTATTCCTAAATATCAAAATCACAAACAAAGAAAAAATAGCTGAAATCTTAGCAGAAAACTTTGCCAAAAATTCCTTAGGAACAAAGAATTCCAAGTCATCAAAAACCAAGCAGAACAACAACAAATCTGCTTCCACTCAGACAATACTGAATACTACAATCAAATCCTTACTATGTACAAATTAGAAGAATGTCTCAAAAACACCTATAATTCAACAGTCGGACCTGATGAAATCCCCTATGTCTTCCTAAAAGAATTGCCAATGAAATTAAAAGAATACCTCCTCAAAATTTTCCATGATATCTGGATCAATGAAAAGTTCTCTGACACTTGGAGACATGCCATTATAATTCCCATACCTAAACCTTCAAAAGACCCTCAGATGCAATAAACTACTGTCCCAGCCAGCCTGAATGATCGGCCCATCATCGGCCCATTACATAACCGACGATCAGCCGACAAACACTGTAATGGGCCGATGATGGGCCGATCATTCAGGCTGGCTGGGGTCCCATTGCACTTACAAGCTGCATCTGCAAAACCCTCAAGCGAATGATCAATAGAAGACTAACCTGGTATTTAGAAAGAAATCACCTAATCTCTGAACACCAAGCAGATTTCCAAAAGGGCAGAAGGCATAAATTTAGAAACCTAAAAGCCTTCGATACCACTTGGAAGTACGGAATATTAAAAGACCTGAATGAACTAGGCCTAAAAGGCAGAATGCCAACATTTATCAAAAACTACCTAAGTGACAGAACCTTCCTAGTAAGACTAGGAAATATCCTATCAAAGTTTCAAAAATAGGAACTGGGAGTTCCCCAAGGTGGAATTCTTTCAGTCACACTTTTTAATATAAAAATCAACACTATAGCTAATAACATAAACTATGGAACAAACTTTGCCATCTACGTTGACGATCTCATAAGTTTTAAGGCCAAACATATGAACACTATTGAAGGACACCTACAATTATGCATCAACAAAATAAGCAGCTGGGCTACCAAAAACGGCTTCAGCTTTTCTCAAACCAAAACAAAATGTGTCCACTTCTGCCAACATAGAAAAATGCATCCTGACCCTGAGCTAAAAATTAACAATAAACTAACAGTTACAAATCAATACAAATATCTCGGAATCACCTTCGACAAAAAACTCACGTTCATACCCCACATTAAATACCTAAGAAAAAAATGCGACTAAAGGATGCAACTTGTGAGAACTAGAGCTCATACAAACTAAGGAACTGATCGCAAAACAATTCTAAAACTCTACCAAACACTGATAAGATCAAAGTTGGACTATGGCTGCTTTATCTACGGTGCAGCAAGAAAATCCTGCATCAGAGAACTCAACACAACTCATCACCAAGGATTCCGACTAGCACTTGGAGTTTTTACCACTACACCAGTCGAGAGTCTCTATGCAGAAACGAATGAACCTGCACTTGAAATGAGACGGACAAAATTAGCCCTACAAAACTTGCATCTAACTCCTCGAGACCTATATACCAGAGTGTCTCTCACCGCAGACACCAAACCCTATTCCAAAAAAAAGAAAGAAAAAGCAATCAAGCCTTATGGTCTCCCCATAAAAGAAATAAGACGAAGCTAAAATTAACATCTCGCAAATCCACCAAGCTTCTAGACTCAAACATCCACCCCGGCTTTCCAACAACTCTGTAAACCCACCCGAACATCCAAAACATACTACTATATTATTAAATCTCTCCGAACACTCTAAATCCAACACAAACCCATCTTTATGGTAAAAATACACAGCATCCTTTATGGCTATCATGATTATGAATACATTTATACTGACGGAGTTAAAACCAAAGAAAAAGTTGGAAGCTCTGCTATTATCGGCAAAGAAAAATCCAAAAACGCCTACCTTATAGGTCTTCCATCTTTAGTGCTGAAGCCTCAGCAATAATCCTCACCCTTAATATTATAAGTGCCGATCAAGCAAGCAAGTTTATAATATTTTCGGACTCTTTATCAGTTCTAACTTCATTAAAAAAAAAAGAATACTCACAATCCGCCAATAACTAACCTATTAAATAAACTTGATTTTCTTAATACTCAAAAACAAATCATCCTATGCTGGATCCCAAGCCATATTGGCATCCTCCGAAACACAAAAGCTGACTTAGCCGCTAAAGAGTTACTCAACCTGGAAATATCCAACATAAAAAATCCCTTACACCAACTTTAGACCAACCATAAACCTATGCATCAAAAGAAAATGACAACAACAATGGAACACTTATACAAAAAATCAAGCTAAATGAAATCAAACCCACTCTTTGAGAATGGAGCCCCAAATCCAAACTAAACTGGAAAGAAGTGATTATTACAAGATTAAGAACAGGACACACAAATATCACATTTCTATTAAAAGGAGAAAACCCACCTGAATGCTTACCAAGAAAATTACACAGTTAAACATTTTCTAATAAACTGCATCGACCTAGCTCCCTTAGACATTACAGCACTAAAGATCTCTTTGAAAATATAAATGAAAAAAAAAATTCTAAATTACTTGAAAGAGGTAAATCTCTTCTCCAAAATATAAATCTACCTTAAAAAATTTTCAACCCAAATCCTTTACAAAACTTCCTCCAAACTCACTTCGGCATACTGGAAAATAAAGAATACCTACCTTACTAAGACCCCCCCCCCCAAAAAAAAACACTTATTTGTCCTTAAATGACCATGCAGCTCTTGATAGACCAATAAACCAAAGAACTAACCAACCTTTCCATTCACCTGAACTGGAGTTGGTCTTTTCACGTTCTGTATCATTGTCTCTGTCTTCTTGGTACTAGTATTAAGTCCAATCTGCTGGCTTTCTCTTGCATGTGTTGGTTTGTATGGGACAGTAGTGCCAGGTCATTGGCAAAATCCAGAGCTTTGAGAGTATAATAAAAAAGTCTCCATCGAATCCCCCTAGATTCCTATGTTGTCCTTCTCCTAACCCAATCGATGACCAGGTTAAAGAGAACCACTGACACCACACATCCCTGACTGACACCCGTTTTAACGTCCAAGAATGTGTTGCTGTACCCGACTGAGCATCTGAAGCTCTTGTAGGAGATCTTGATCAGGTGAACCAGCTTGGACTGGATTCCATAATGCCGTAGGATGTTCCACAGGCTGTCTCTCTAGATGCTGTCAAAGGCTTTTTCAAAGTCAACAAAGTTCACATATAGTTTTCTATGCCACTCTGTACATGGCACAATGATGTTCCGGAGTGCAAAGATCTGGTCTGTACATCCTCAGTGTTTTCGAAACCCTGCCTGTTCTTTTCCAGTTTGTCGTCCACAACGTTTGACATTTTTGTTATGATAATCTTGGCCAGTATCTTACTTGTCACAGAGAGGAGAATGATCCATCTCCAGTTGTTACAGTCGTTTAACACCCCTTTTGTCAATTACACCTTTGTTCCAGTCTTCAGGGACTTTCTCACTTTCCCATATTGGTGTGAACCGTGGTAGTAGGATTTTGGCTGCAAGCTCGGGGTCTGTCTTGAATAGCTCTTTATCAAGGGTGTCTGGACCTGGTGACTTGCGATTCTTCAGGGTCTTCATGGCAATTATGATCTCCTCTGCCATTGGTGGGGTGAATGTTAATATCCAGTTCCTCTTCAGCTTCTGGAATATCAGCTGTTGAGGACTTTTTGGAAATGTTCAGCCCATCTCTTTTCTTGTTCTTTTTCAGTTGTCAGCAGTTTTCCTTGCTTGTTCTTAACTGGGCCATCTGTACTCCCTTTGAATTTCTCGCACACTTGCTTGGTGATCTTATACAGCCTTCCTTCTTCTCCTTGTGCCTTAGCTGCTAGTTGTTCCTTGACCTCTCTCTTGTTTTGCCATACAAGTGTCTTCACTTTCTTGTTAGCTTCTCTGTTGTTCATGAAGTCTAAGGGATTTCATCCGCAGAAGCTTCTTCTTGATTTTTCTTCTCTCTTTCATTGCCTCCAAAGTCTCTTGGTGTATCCAGTTCTTGTTGGTCTTCTTGCGATAGCTTATTTCTTTCTTGCTGCTTTCGGTGTACAGTGCAGCAACTTGTTTCCATGTATTGTCAACATTAGTGTCTTCTAGTTGTTCAGGCATGCCCTGCAAAATCTGAAATTGATTCCTTAAGTCGCTGATAAAAGTCGCTGGTGTTGTCCCTCAGTTGCTGTGTATCATAATGCATCTGAGCAGCTGTCTTTAAAGGAGTTTTCTTTAGTTTGGTCTTGGTGAGTCCTGTCACTGCCGACATTTACACTCCGCCTGACTTTCACATCTAGTAGGGAATGTTTCCACATACCGCTGATCATCAAATGGTCAATCTGGTTCCTGTCTCTTCCATTTGGTGAGTTCCAGATCAGCTTGTGGGTATCTCAATGTGCGAAGAGGGTCCCCCCTATCACCAAGTTGTTCATGGCAAGAACTCCACCAGTCTCTCACCATTGTCGTTCCTGGTCCCATCCCATGCTTTCCCATGACTCTCTCAAAGTCAGTGTTGTCATTCCCAACTTTGGCATTGAAGTTCCCCATGATGATAATTTGGTCGTGACATCTCCATCACTTTCTGCAGTTGACTATATAAATAGCAATATCAGATACAAGTAGCAGTGTGTGTCTTGTCCAGGACAAGGCTCACACTGCTACTTAATTTGACACTCATAGTTTTTAAATCAGTAATAAGTACATATCTCTTATGTCCATCAAAATAAAACTTATATAGCTGGATTCACAATAAAATTTGCTTTAAAATGGTATGTCAATATTTTTGTTGTGATTGTATCTTCAAAGAAATCACTATTTAAATCCGACTATTAATGACAGCATGTCCACTCGCAGTAGATGACTTTTTGCAAATAAGCGGTCATAAATACTCGAAGCAGAAGTTGTACACATGGACAATGTTTCTAATTGTTTTAGCTAATTAGAGAAAAGAATTGTTTTTGCTACGGAATTTGAACACAACATGTACGTCTTTCCATTCGAAAGTTAGAATATCTCAAAGTTGACGCTTTGTAATACAAAGATAAGTAAAGATAGTAACTGTGTTCAAATGCTATTTAATAGTGAAAATATTAATTTCTTTTGTCCTAAAATTTGAAAAGAATTGGATAAAAACATTTTATGCATGAGTAGATAAAAGTAGTGACAAACACGTATAAACATGAGGATTCTTGTGTGCTGTGACATGCATAAAAAAAATCTGTAAACAAATCGTTCGTTAACTAACTTACGAAAATAAATTATTCATTTTATTTTTGTTATTATTTAGAAAACATAAATTTTTAAGGTACTACTACAGTTTATTGCCGAAAATGGAGACCCCATTTTTTTTTTCAAGCACCTGTCATAAATGAGTTAAAACATAAATCACTTATCCAGTTAAATAAAAGTATAACTTTTATTGAGATTGTTTTACAATCCACAAAGGTATGAAAAAGTAGTCAAAAAACAAATATATCTCTCTATATATAAAATGAACTCATTTTTTCCCGTCTGATTTTGACATTAATAGGATTAAAAATCAAGATATTTCATGCAAATATAATATGCACAAACGGCAGAACAATATCTGAGGTGTGTTATAGGCTTATTATTTCTCAAATTCCTCGATAATCTTAGATTTCTATACTTTTTCTGCTAAGAAGTCACGGCCAAAATCGGTTAAGATCAATGGAAGTGGTAAAATATTTTCTCTCTAATAAATTTCTCCTCCCCCTGCCACCACTTAACACCGTTTGGGGATCGTTCACAAGGAACAGTTGAGAAGAGAACACCGGTTTGGCTTCGTAGTTCTTTCATGTGAAGTTATTTAAAATCACTAAACTAAGCTGCAGTGCTCTGTGGCGTAGTGGTTAGCGTGCTGGACAATTCACATTATATTTTCAAGTTCGCGCCGACCTACCATAGTCGTTTTTTTTTTTTTTTTTTTCCTAAACAACTGGAATGGACTTTTCTTGGTGGCCGAACTGTTAACGTTGCAGATGTTTTTTTTGTTTTTTTTTCACACTTTATTTTGCTACTTTTACTCATGACTCCGGGTTTGGTCCTTCCTACTTACCTACCATAACATTTTTTAAAACTCCCCCCCCCCGTCCCGGAAACAAACACTCGGGCAACGCCGGGTACCCCCGCTAGTAATAAATAAATGTTACCAAAGGCAAATTACTCTTCTACCTACCTCAATAAATTTTTGGTGTTGTAAATGTTTCTGTTAAAAAAAAACAGGTAGTGTTGAGCGTTACATGAGAACAAGAAAAAATGACCATATGCCTATTGAAGTCTCTACAATGACTTAAAAATAAAAAATTATACAAAATAGTGGCAGAAACTCCCTCGATAATTGTCACTGTAACTTGAAGCCATTAAAATGAAATTTAACTATCCTAATTAGTTTAATGTACTTGAAAACATAATTGTAATCTGTACAAAATTTGCTTTCATTTGATATGCTATAAGCCATATTTTGTTAATAATTTCTTTAAATCGTGTCATGGTAGCCATCTTGAATTTCCTGGTTGCCATCTTGGATTTTTCACAGTGTAATGATGACAAATGATAATGTCCATCAGAATAATATTTTGCATGATGATAAAGACATACCTCCAATTTTTTTAACATATTTTATGATGCTTCTACTTAAAGCCATTAAAATGAAACTTAATTATGCTAATTAGTATACTAATTAGTTTAATGTACTTGAAAACAATTTTGATCTTTATAAAATTTCCTTTAATTTGATATGCTACAAGCCATATTTTGTTATTAATTTCTTTGAATCATCTCGTGGTGGCCATTTTGGATTTCCCGGTCGCTATCTTAGATTTACCGGTCGCCATCTTGGATTTTTCATGATGTTATAATAGCAAATGATAATGTCAATCAGAATAATACTTCCTATGAAGATAAAGTCTTACTTACCATTTTTCTTAGCTGTTTTTATGATGCTTCTACTTAAAGCTGTTAAAATGAAACTGGAATATGCTAATTAGTCCATAAGTTACCAAGTGAGATGGTCTTAAATAACACCAACTAAACCTCCGTGGTATTATGATAATATGTTGAAAATTTCATCATAATATCTTAAAAAGATCTGAAGATGCAGCTTTTTAAAGATGGGCTAGTCTGTAAATTGTGCAAATTTCCTACCATTTTCAGTCACAAGCTTATATGCATTTGAATAGGACTGACTTAAGGCAAAATGTCCAGTGAACCAAACATTTTTTGATACTTTGAATAGTCATAACTTCAGTTCTAATGGATCGATTTTATAAGACTAAAAATATTCTTTCTTTTTTTATGCTCTTTTCAATAATGCTTGATATGAGTTTATTAAATCTAAAGAAAAAAATGGTGTGGTATTGCTAATAAAAGTCACTACTATTGTTGGGAGGTGCGTAGCATTGGATGATGTTGACATGTTTGCCCTTCAGTCTTGCACAAATTAGTCTGTTGTTTATGGGCTTCCATACTAGCAGACTTCGCTCTACACCTTTCTTGAGGATGATGGCAACTTCCTCATGGTGTAGGTCGTCATCCCTCCCAGAGTAGAGGACGGTTTCTCCGGTGGTGGTTTTCAACCTTCCAGATCCAGTCAATCTGCTCTCACTCACTCCTAGAACATGGAGGTTAAAACGTCTCATCTCAGATGTTACCTCTACAAGATTGCCCGTCTCGTAGATTGTTCTTGCATTCCCAATGTCCTAGTCTGATCTTGGTTTTAGTGGTGTTAAGGTCCTCCCTCAGAGGTAATGTCCTCTTGGCTTTGGCCACCAACATTCATACGAGTTTCACTTAGAAGGCCCCTCACATGTTAAAGTTGGGGTTCTCTTTGTTGCCGTTTCCGTAACATACTTGTTTTACAAGAAAGGGTTGTTAGCCCTATGCTGAGCATAACCCCCAATCTGGAGGACCAGGGATCACTCTTTGTCTAGTTTCTACCCGTTGACCCTTTCTGGCAAGGGTGGCCCTGCCAGGAGCTTTCACTCTTGCCAGCATAGCTATAGGGATCACTGAAACGCTCTAGCTTTTTCGTTGCGACAAGGCGGTAATAGATTCCAAATTCTAGAAAAGATGAAAACTGATAACGCTACAGATAATACTTAAAGAAAATAAAAAATTAAACAAACACAAATAAACAAGAAGGAAAAAAATGAATTAGAACCCAAAACAACATTCTTAGCAAAAGATAGATCGACATTCACATCCAGAAAAAAAAAAAAAAAGAAAAACCTCAGCAAAACTCTTCACTAAAGACTCAAACTCCAACAAAAAAACGAATCCTGTAAAGTAAGTTTGCTGTTAAAACTAATCTCCAAGCAATTGAAACTCAAGTAATCACAATCTGCTTGATATACCTACCCCCTCATGAACCATTAGAAGAAGATGAATTGGAAACTTCAATTCAACAATCACCATCATTGTTCATCTTCCTAGGAGACTTTACTACCACAGCAGTCTATGGGGATGTAAAATTTAAAACTCAAAAGGTTATTACCTTTTGAGTTTTAAATTGAAAAATGGACAAAAATGACTTATGCTTCCTCAACCAAAAGGATCCCACATACATAAATCCAACAAACAGATCAACAAGTGCAATCGATTTTACCATATGCGACCCATCAAGCTTCCTGGATTACACATGGAGCATTTTTGTAGAACCATGTGGAAGTGACCACTATTCTATTATAATCAACTGCAACAACGCCATCCAAAACCACATACCCAGATGGAATACAAACAAAGCCAACTAGACTAAATTCAAAGAACTGTTTAATACAATTAACAGAATATCATATCCAAACAATGAAAGAATTCATCCAAGTACTCATAACAATAGCCAAAAATTGCATCCGTAAAAATTCTAAATAAAAACAAACCATGGTTCAATCCAGAATGCAAAACTGCAATCAGACAAGAAAGTCAGATTTAACAAAATTTAAAAATCAACAAGCAACCAACTATCTCATAAAATACAAACATCAAAGAGCTAAAACTCAGAAAATAATTAAACAAACCAAAAGAAACTGCTGGCAACAATTTAACAAAATCAACCCCTCCATCAAACACAAAATTATTTTGAAAATGATCAGGAAAATACCATAAAAACATAATCTAAACCCAATTAAATACCTCTTCATAAAAAACAAGAAAATACCCCCCCCCCCAAAAAAAAAATTGCCAACACACTAGCTGAAATCTTTGCTGAAAACTCATCATCAAAACACTACAATAAATAATTCCAAATACTTAAGAAAGATCAAGAAAAACACAAAATAAACTTTAACTTCAAAAACCTTATAATGAAAGCTTCTCACTTAACGCCATAGAAAAATCCTGCAATTCAGCTGTAGGACCAGATGAAGTGCACTACACTTTCCTTAAACAAATACTGCCTGGAGCACTAAAACTCCTAAAAATTTACAACAACATATGGAAAACAAAAGATTTTCCAAGTTTATGGAAACAAGAAACAATAATACTCATACCCAAAATAGGAAGATTAAACCCAGAAAGCTACAGAGCGATAGCCCTTGCAAGCTGCCTATGCAAAACATTCGAAAGAATGATCAACAACTGTCTACCATGGTATTTAGACACCAACAACACAATTTCAAAACCCCAATGTGGATACCAAAAAAATAGAGGATGTATAGCCTTAAAAATTGTCATTATTTATAAATAAGGAACATGTAACAACTATATTTTTTGACCTTGAGAAAGCCTATGAAACCATGTGGAAATATGGTATCATAAAAGATCTCTACAACATTGAACAGAGGCAGACTGCCTGAATTCATAAAAAACTTCTTAAAAGATAAATCCTTCCAAGTATGTATAGTATCCACTCTATTAAACTTGCAGAATCAAGGAGTACCTCAAGGAAGCATATTATCAACAACTCTCTTTAACATTAAAATTAACATCATATAAGAACTCACCCCTAACATCCACAACTATATGTAGATGATTGCTCAATCAGCTTATAGATCGAAATACATTCAAACCATTGAAAGAAAATTACAGTACAACATTAATTAAATTAATAGATGGACAACAAGAAATGGTTTCATATTTTTCAAAACTAAAATTAAAGGAGTCCATTTCTGTAACCAATGCAAACTCCACAATCCCTACAGATTGGAAAAGAAAAAATTCCCTTTGTAAATGAGCACAAACACCTAGGAATCATTTTTCACAGAAAATTAAACTTTATACCACAAATCAATTATATTAAACCAAAATGTAATAAAATATTACAACTCCTATGAGATTGAGGAACTGACAAAAACACACTGCTCAAACTAACTGGTAAGATCTAAAATAAACTATGGCAGCTTTATTTACCAGTTCACTAGGAAATCATATTTAAAACCCTCGACACAATATGCCACTCTAGACTTAGATTAGCATTGGGAGCGTTCCAAACCTTTTATAGAAAGTCTTTATGCAGAAGCACATAAAATCCCCCCCAGAACTTAAACCAAAATCTTGGACTAAAATACTACACAAAATTAATAGCCAACCTCACCATTCTCGTACACAATAGTACATTAAACTCAATTGATAAACACCTCTTCAAACAAACAAAAGAAATATGATTAAAAGTTTTGTGGAGTCAGAATAAAACCCATTTCTAAAGAAGCAAAATCTACCCATAACCAAAATCTATGAAATTGTCTTCTTCAAAACCTGGAAAATAAGTAAAATAAGTAAGTAAAGTAAAATAATAGACTTAAGCTTAAGTAAATATACAAAAAACAAACAAACCACTCACCCAATGACTTTCCAAGATGGTCTAAACAACATCAAAGAGAAATACCCAGACAACATACTTATCCACACAGATGCGTCCAAACAAAATGATTCAACAGCCAGTTAAAAATTAAACAAACCTCCCAAAATAAAACTCCAATTTCAATGTAGAAATGCATGCACTCATCTTAGCACACAGTCTAATCTCCAATAAAAAAATCCCAAATATATAATTTTTTCAGACTCTCAATCTACCCTAAAAGCAATTAAAAATAAAAAGATAAATACTCCTCTAATTGAAAAACTACTCCACAAATTGACACAATTAAACAGTCAAAAAGAAATTATTTTTTGTTGGATACCAAGCCATACCGGTATCCAAGGAAATGAATGAGCTGATTCAGCAGCAAAAATTGCCATTAACATCCCAACTGATTCAAATTTCAAAATCCCTTACTCAGATCGATAAAAAAAAAAAAAAAATCAATACATACACAATGGGAAAATGGCAAATTTACTGGAATAAATTTCCCAACAACAAATTATATGAAATAATGCCAAAAATTAAAAGAAGGAACAAAACACCAAACTAAACAGAAAAGAAGTCACACTAGCAAGAATAAGAATGGGACATCCACTCATTTTTGAGAACAGAAAATCAACCCGTTTGTATAGCATGTGAAATCCACTCACAATTAAACACATACTTCTTGAGTGCCATGCTATAACAATGAGGGATAGTTTATATAAAGAAACAAATATTAAGGGTCTATTTGAGAAAAACAAACCCCCACACCATACTTTCATACCTTAAAAAAATTAGCCTTTATAGCCTTAAAAAAAAAAAAAAGCAAAAAAAAACATTGCACATATTTCAGCTAGAGCAGGGAGTAAAGGCCCCCTAAACTAATAATCAGTATAAAATGACCCAAAGAGTTGAGGTGCTGTAAAATCCAACAAAACAAACAATTTATGTGTATTACTGGGATATTCTCAAAAAGAACTGATTACTGAATCCAAATACGGTCATAATCTTCACAGCAGATACTTTTTTATTTTCTTTCTCCAGTTTTTGTTCTTTTTATTAACATGATGCGCAATTCTGGATATGCCAATCCGGACTGTAACAGTTTCATGTAATGTATTATTGGAGCAAAATTTTTTAATTTCTGAGATGATTTCAGAATCTTGTGCTGTAATTTAATTTTTAAAATGTTATCAATACATCAGTGTATTTTTGATACAACATATTCCTCTTTTATCGTTAAAACAGGCCAAGATTCGAGCAGAAGATATGCATAAAAATGGAATAAGCCTGGAACTGATTCCTCTACCTTTTCCACAACAATCTTTCAATATTGACGAATTTTACAAGGTATATATGAACTAAATAAATATAACATCTTTAGCGGGTTCCTCATTTCCTGGATCAATTTATGTAGACAATCTCTGCATCATTTTTGTACTTGGGCCACTTAGATGGTCCAGGGTATTTATCATCATTCAATCATCTTAATACAAGTCTCAGATCTAGAACCTGCCAAGGTACATCATTCATCAATATATTATTCAATGATTCCCTCCAATTATTGTCCCTCTTAAATGCATTGTGTTAGGTGGCTTATTTTACACCTTTTCCAGAATCCTGATGAACGCTGATATCCTCGTCTGACACAACTCTTAGATGCTCCTTTTTCTTCAGATTGATGGCCAATGTTTCTCTGTTACCAGTCAAGTTAGGATTAGATGATTTTCTTCTACAAGTCATATCGATTGGATCTGATATTCCACCCATCATTCATTATTCAATAGGCTTCTTGGCAAAATGCTGCTCTGTTTGTTCAGCATAACTTCCTTCTCAGATCCTCTCTTTAGAAAGATTTCATTGAGTACTTCCACAAAGATGTTGTCAAATCCTTTTCTAAATTGCAATCTGTCCAGGACCACAGTCAACCATGATCCAAAGTAATCGTTCTCTATAGTGTGTCATATCTAAAGCTATTCTTATTCATTCTTCTGAATCATGTGTACAATGTGCAGAGTGATGGATCAATTGACACCATGTGTAGAATTTGACTATCCTCTGTATAACTTTATTTTTGTTGGTCCCCCGACAAAAGGAGGGTGGACTTGTAAATTCACCTTTGTCCGTTCGTCTGTTCGCACTTTTTTCAATAACTACGCCTTTTTTGTACAAACATGATATGAGTAAAAAAGTAACAAAACGGATTTTCTGGGAAAACTCCAGTTGCCCTCCTAGGTGTGCCTTTTGGATTAAAATAGCTCAAATTGACACTTTTGTGCTTGTTAAAAATAAATGATGCCTTGGATTTTTATAAAACTTTCTAAAATGTTGTAACTAATTGATTTCTATATAATTTTGTTTGTTTATACTTTACGATAACTCTTAAGTGTGTTTCAGGAGCTCTTTTAGGGCTAATAAAGACACTCCTTTTTTGGACTATTTTACCATATATGCCCAAAATTTTCTGTGTATGTCTATTTAGCAGTTTTGCATGATGCTGAACTCAAATTTAAATATGTTAAGGCTTTGGGGACCTTTTGGGCTAAATGGAGGAGGGAGGCAAATGATGGACTTAGTCATTTCTTTTTTTGCATGGTGCAGAACTCAAATTTACATATGTTAAGGCCTAAAACTGCACCGTTTATTCATTTTCACCAGGATTTGACATCCTCTGGGGACTTTGGAGGCTAAATGGGAGGAGGGGACAAATGCTAAACTTTGTCATTTTTTCATGTCTCGTTCACTGTGCACTCACGGGAGACTATACATGCTTCACTTGTTCACCCCCAAATTAGGCATATTGCCACTAAGAAGTGGTTGTGATAGGGGTCAGATTTAAGGGAGGGAGGTGGACAGCAATATGTTTGTTCATATTACATTAAAATTTTTGCATGTTGATAGCAGGGAGAAAACTCAAAAAGTGGTCTGAGGAAAGAAACTAATAGGAGTAGAAAGTCTCCCATCAGCTGCAAAGAAGTCGTAGTTTGTAAATTAGGGGTAATATGTTGTTGAGGTACAAATTTAGTTAGTTCATTGGAACACATTCCTTGAAAATACTTGTAAAACAAATACAGAGCTGCGACAATGCAACAGAGGTTGTCACACAGGGCCCTATTAGGTTAGTAATGTTTTGCCCTGTCCCAGAGTGAGAGACTAGCAGCTGGTGTATCAGTTCAGATGTGACAACAATATTTTATACACAAGCGAATGGTGGCTTTATAGAGATATTAGATACTGGCAGATGTAAAAACATTTCTTGATCCTTCTTGGCAGCATCTGTACCTATTAATTTGCTTGGGTTGAGGAGTTTGGGAATGTTGGGTGAGGAGTTTAAATATTGGACTTTATAGAAGATTATTATTAGCTATTAAAATCAGTGGTTGAAAAGGTTTCTTATAATTCTTAAACAAAAGAAAAAATATGGTTAAATGAACTTTATTCCTCTTTCAAATTTTTCGAAATTAATGCACTTTTGCTTTTGTTTTGTTATTTCTGTTTATACTTGCTTTGTATACATGTTCACTCAGATTTTAAAAGGTAAAAATATGTAACTCGTTGATTCAATGAAAGTTTGCAAAATTGACACAAAATATCATTTAACTCCATGTTTCTATATTTTAATTGTGATTATTATCTACTATTATTATTTCCTTTCCTATTATTATTTCCTTTCCCTTTGCAAAACCCAATGTTCTGCAGACCCTAAAAAAAAAAAAACTATTTTTCTCTACAAAACAACAAAAATATTTACTAATATAAAGAATTAGTAGATTTGCCATTAAATAACCCAAAATGGGTCATATCGTAAGACAAAACAGCCAAACCATATAGATATACACACACACACTCTCATACTAATGAAGAGTAGAAAGTTAGAAAGTACATTGCAGATGTACTTTTGGCAGCTTGTAACTTTTACCTTCCTGACTATGCCTTTTAATCTTCAAATATCAGATGTTGTATTATAGTGAGTAATGTGTGGAGATGTTTTGAATATACTTTTTTTTTTCTTTCTATATTGCCTAGTCTAATATGCAAAACGTCTGTCTCCATATTTTCAAACTCTATCTCCTTCAAAAGCAAAAGTTGCAGAGCGGCACTAATGTCTCAAATGATTGGATTTTTTACAGGCCATTCTTTTATTGATCTTTAGCTGGTCAAAATTGTTTTTAAGGGGTCAAAAATGTTTGAAAATTGAAAAATTTGTTAAACATTTTGTAAATTCATCTTAATTTATTTTTAATTGGTTTATGCGTGTCACATTGGTACAGGTGTAACATCACCAGCTTTGAATGCTACAGTTTCGATTCTAGCTGATGGCACTTAAGTACTTTTGTTTTTTTACTTTTAAAATCACAACTCTATAATAGCATATACAAAATCTGGACAAATTAAAATATCATATTCAAGCATAGCCGGGTGCTTCCCCTAGTCAGTAATAACGAGGTAAACATTTCATCTACTCTGACCTTGTCCGCCTGGTAATCCAAAACTTTAACCTTGAAATAACTTTATTGACAAGTGCATAATTTGAGGTTACCATTTGATGAATGGAATCTGAATTCTGCAATAGTTTTCTGTGGGACATCTCGATGCAGTGGGATCACCTACACCTTTTCTTTTCTCAAGGGTTTGCAAAGATAGCCGGGATACTCATCATCTCTGAGTTCTGCTCTCATCTCATCTACCTATCTCTTCCACATATCCCCAAATTCTATAATGGAAAGGCCAAAAACAAAATGCAAACACATACCCAGTACCTTAACTTCCAAGTCTCTTTTTCTAACATTAGAGATCTGTGTTCCAATTTTCTAGTAGTTGAAACTCATTTGTAGGAGACTATCGGACTGTTGGTAGTTACATATCACCACAACATTTGTGAAACAAAGAGCAAACACAGTAACGACTGGATGGGATGATGAAGTGCAGGACCCTCTGTCGTCCTGGATGATTGCAAACATTTGTACAAGAATAGCCCAGGACGATCCAGTGAAAAGTGACTGGTGTATCAGTGGACAAGATGTAACTGTATGGGTAGACGCAAGTTCTTTAGTCACCAATGTGGTTGTGGAGAGCGATGGCTCCATGGCAGATGTTTGCTGTATTATCAAGAAAATGGATTGTAATTAAAAAAAAGTCTGATTTAATTAAATACGCTTTTAACAAAGATAAAACTCCAGTATTTTCCCAGCAAAAATATTTATTTTTAATTGCACGTGTCTATATGTAAAATAATTTTTTATCTTGCAGAAAATAAAATAGTCACTTTTGGGCCAGTTTTATAAATCCCTTGGAAATTTCTTAAAGAAATGAAACAGAAACTAACCATCCTCGTAATAGTTAATACCAAACTCTATTCTTTGATGTTAGCACGTCACATTACTTTTTAATAAAACGCTCTTCTATTTATGTTGGCTGTGATCAAACCTTATCAAAATGTTTTGATATGTCAAGAGCAACTGTTCTAGAAATGAACATTGATTCACTGATCCTGTGTGATATTAGTCAGCAAATCAGTGGTTGATTTTCCAGGATGAAATCCATATTGTTTGTCAATGAGTATTGTTTTTACTGTTTATTTACTGATTTTATTTCATAGGGACCTTGACTCACAAGATAACTAAAAAATGTGTATGAGATGTAATTGTGGAAAATTATACAAAGGTGAGAAATGTTGGCCAATAAAAGTAGAACATTGAAAGCGTGGATAGATTGAAAAGTTGAGTATGCCTAACTAAATATGAAGGGCAAAGGAAAACCATCTACCCTTATGGGACAAAGTAAAGTTATAGATGAAGCAGCATGCTGGGCGACAATCACCTACAAAGCAGATCTAGAATAGAATTTAATACAATATGGGAATCCTTAATTATAATAGTCATAATTAATAAATATATATATTTAATAATCTATAGTGATAACTAGTAAGATTGTACATCTAAAGACAAAAATAGATTGAGGACTTCCAAAATTCATACTAGAATTCATTCATACTGCAAGAACCCATGGCATAACAGATAAAGTAATTGGTAAAATTCATTTGTAAGTTACTCTTCTGGAGGTTGAAGGTTCAATCTTCAGTGTGAGCTATACTCAAAACACAATTGGGAATTACTTTGGACCAGAACATAGCTGATGGAATGAGAGTATGCTGCCCTCATGGATTCAATGAAAAGTTTTATTCACAATTCTGTGCAGTTTCCCCGAGTTTGACCGAAATATTCTCAAGTTCAATAAGAATGCTTAAAAAAGATCAGAGGTTCCATCGGCCAATATATGCTAAAGCTAAAATATATATATATGTGTGACTTGGGTGCCATCAGCTAGAATCAAAACCAAAACATAACTTTCCACCCTTATTCCTTAGCCTCTGAGCCACACCCATATGCACACATCTTTTTTTTTTAAAGATGGAATCACCCAATCGTCGAAGACAAAATTCAAGGAATCAAGCATTAAAAATTGTCTGAATTCTTTTACAAAGAATGCTTTTTTTTTTGTATAAATTGTACAAAACATTCTATGAAAATTTGACAATGCTTTGAAAATTATTTTCTATTGAAAGCAGCATAAATTCTTGAAAAATTGATTTAAATAATATTGATAAAATTATTGATAAAAATTAAGTTACAAATTTACAGTTGAAACAAAACTTATGTCAAAAACAACATATTGACAGAGCAAAAGATGGAAAAATTCTATTGAAAAAGATTTATCATTATTATTGATAAAACACAATTTAACATTTGGTGATATGAAGCGAAAAAAATCTATCAAAGAACAAAAAGTACCAAAATCTGATATAATTTAACAAACAATAAAATACATTTTCAACAATCATTTGCAAATGCTTATAGGCAAATAAGATGCTATTTTTATACATGAGTTTATGAAAAAAATAATAAACTAAGTAGAAAATATAGTTCTTAATTGAAAACTGGAAATTCATTCATGATTATCCAATATTTTGACATGTTTTTTTTTTCTTATTCAAAAGGATCTTCTTTTTTCTGATGAAGATGAGGTGACAGACTTACCTCCCCCCTCAGCCAGATTAGAAGAACTTCTCTCCCGGTAACTAACATGTATTTTATATATAATGCTAGAAAAGGATGTTACACTTAAGTTAAATTGTTTGAAAATATTTTGCTTACTCACTCTTTCTTTCCCTCAATTACAGAATTCCTTATCTTGAATAGTGATAGATGCTATATAAGAGCAGAGAGTAAAACATCATATACAGTGAGATAGGATGAAAGTAGAAAAACTAAAGAATAAGCAACATAAGTTAATTGCAAATTGTGGTGAATTAGAACAATTAAAATGGAAAATTTTCAAACATGATCTAAAAATTGAGTTGTATTTTAGCATATATTTTGTCTAATTAAAATGCACATAAAGTTGAGAAAAATGACTTAAAAAAACAAGCATTTAATAAGTCAGATACGTGTGTGTGCATTCACTGCATTGGCATTTTCATTGTCTGAATTGGTGTTATTTGATTTCAATACTGGCTGTAAGTTTGGTTATGTGGTTTTTGTCAGCATTGTATCAAAGGGATTTTCCCTCCAAACAAAATCATGAGTTAAAATAATACTTGGTTTCTTTACCAGTTAAAATAATACTTGGTTTCTTTACCAAGCGATAGACCTGTAATCAGAATACAGGAATCCCTTCTAACCAAACAAAACGGCATGTCAGGCTGGTATCAGTGATCCATTTGTTTCTCTTTGTTTCACTAAAATATATATAGACATCAACTGTCATTCTGAATTGACTACATAATGAGTCTACTTGAAAATCATTAGCAGTTAATCTCTGGACATAAAAATTAATTTACATGAGAAGTCCATTATTGATTACAAATAATTCATTTTACTCTTAGCTCTGGTGAAATGAGGATTTATACCTTTCTGAACATAATTAGTGAACTAAGTGTGACTGTGAATCCCCTTTTTTTGAGCAACCACTGCTTCATTGTGTACATGTGGTGACTTGTCTTGAGTTAGGCTAATGTAAGAGTTTCAGTTGGATACATAGAATGGCCAATTTCTAACAATTGGCCAATTAAGGAACAGAAAAAATTCTGGAAAATAAAATTAAGAGCATAAAGATTTGAATATAAAATGTTGCAAAGAATCAATCGTTTGATTTTTGCATCATTGTCAAGTGAGAATATTTGTTTTAAAAAGATGTAAATTGTTAAATTATTTAAAGAGATCAAGAAGAAAAAAGTATTCATTTTAGTTTTTAAGACTTATTTTCACAAGAAAAAAAAGATAAATTTTTTTATATTATTAACCCTGACAAGCATTTATTATTGCAAGAGAAACAGTAATTAATGGAGAAAGCAAGCACTGAATTTTCATGATAGTAAATTAATTAATTTCTGTAAAGTCTGTTACATTTTTCTATTAAAATAATTATATTGTCGTATGATCATACTTATTTATATTTTATAACTAATTTTTTTCATTTTAATCAAATATTTTAAAACATAATTATATCAAAAGGTTACTCATGGCAAAACTTTAAAAGATAACATTTCTTGAAGTTTTTTTGTTTGTTTTTCTATTTTAGCTCATTTTCTTTAATCTTATGCAATTACAATTTATTTCAGTGTCCGATCCAAGGATCACAAGAAAAGAGCAATGCGCAGAATAACCTTTAATCTTGGCCATGGTGTTGAAATAGCCGTTAGTATGTACGTATCTTGTTAAAACAATTTTATTAAGTTTTAGTATCTTACTAGCTATACCTAACCATCATTACAGTGTTTTTCTTTGTGATTAGTTTCCTTTTTAAACTATACCGATTTAAGATCTTTCATTTTTGAACAGAAAAAATGGATTTCTACTTAACTCATTAAATGGATTTTTTAACTTTTACTAAAAAGACTGAATTCTTTTAAATTGCTACAGCCATATTTAGAACATGTGACATGCGCATTTATTGCACCAGCCATGATTGTTCTACATGTTATGTCCAGGCCAAAGTTGTGTGTAAATCGAGTTGGTGTTGCAATGAAGAGCAAAACCAAATGAACAAATGAAAGTTGTTTATTACTTTTTAAAATTACAAGTCGAATGACAATCTACTTATTTGAATGACAGACTTGCAGCATCAAATCCTTGCCTGACCAGACTTGCATAAACTCATTAACGCTGTTTTTTACTCCGTCCCAAAAGATCAAACCTGGTCCTTCTCCTCCGAAGAAGAGGGTCAGTCTCTCTACCTCCTGAAATCTTTTCACTTTTAACTGGTTCTGGCCTTTTTTTAGTGGTCATTGTTTGGTGGTTACTAGAGAGATCCACCAAAGATAGCATCTACCCATCTCCATTTCTGGACTCATCTGTAGATGACTCTGGGCATGTTTCTCTCACAAAGCTGAACTTAGGACTTATCTCACTTAATGATGGTCTTATTTTCTTCAAGCAAAGAGAATATATCTTGGGTGGTCTGACTGATCAGTGATATTTTCAATTCTCCGTGCCACCCCCCTTGGCTAAACATCTAACAACTGCATATCTGTTGTTCATATGTGACAGCACATGTTTACATCCTTACATATACCTTTGTGGGAAATGCTGTCTCTTGCAGCATTTTACTCAGTCCTGCAAAAATCTATCTATACATCTATAAAAGTGAAAATGTCTGTGTGTGTACATTTCCCTACCAAATAACTCTGTCAATTTTCGGTCTACAGACTTTAAATTTAACATAAGGGGTATTGAGATTTGGGAAAATCTTTTTAATCAGGTTTTGACCAGAAATTTTGCTGTCAAGGGGTCAAAGTTCAGCGATTTAACCTTTGAGAACTTTTACCAAACTCCTCCGCCAATTTTGGGTTTAATGGTAGCACATCTAAGACAGTAAACGACCAAGTTCTCTCCAATTCTCTCTCCTCTGATCTTGAGCACGTAGTACAATGGGGAAAAGAGTGGCTAGTTACTTTTAATGCATCTAAAACCAAGCTTCTCTCTTTACATCATCAACATTCTAATCCACATTTGGCATCAATTGAAATGAATGGCTCTCGTCTTCAGGAGGCCTCAAGTTTTGACAAGCTTCTGGGCTTGACCATTACTCCTGATCTTAAATGGAACACGTACATCAAATCTGTTGCCAAGGCCGCTGGAAAAATGGTGGGATCTTTCTATCGATCCGGTAAATATCTCACTGCTGATGCTATTCTCTATCTATATAAGAGCCAGATACGTCCAAGGATGGAATACTGTTGCCACATCTGGGCAGGAGCTGCTAGAAAGGACTTGTCCTGCCTTGAAAGAGTTCAAAATAGACTTCGTAGCCTCGTAGGAGATGTCCTTTTCTCCTCCTTGCAGCCTCTATCTCACAGATGTTGCGAGTTTGTCTCTGATGTATCGTTATTTTCATGGAAAGTGTTCGACTGAGCTTCAATCTATGGTCCCCTCTCGCCAAACTTTCACAAGAAACACTCGTCTAGCTGTAAACACTATCAATAATTCCCCCCACTCTTTATCTGTGCCTAAACCTAATCGTAGATTCCATGAACAAAGCTTCTTTCTTAGAACTGCACGCCTGTGGAATTGTCTTCCGTTTTCCTGCTTTCCGGCTGACTACAATATGGTTATGTTCAAGTCTAAAGTAAATAAGTTCTTGATGAGCCGTTCCATATAAGTTATCAAATTTACCAAATTTTCATTACTAATGATTACTATATTGTCCAATTTCTACTGTACACTCTTTAACCCTTATCCTTGAGTGGCCTCTGGGCCTTGATAATGTGGTGATGCCGATGTAAAAAAAAAAAAAAAACACTTGTAATTTCAGATATAGGTTACTTGGACATGGATCTAACTTTATAATTTGGTTTGAGCCCAAAACAGTAAATGTTATGGGGTCAAAATTAAGGTCAAAGTTTTTAAAAAATTTGACGTCTGCTGTCTCTACTAACTTTTTATCTATGGAAGCCTTTTATAAAGAAAGACATTATCATACATATACACACTTTTTAATATATATATATATATATATATGCACATAAAGTTATGAACAGTACATAGGGCCCGAGCAAAGCTGTGCGGAACTGCTAGTCTATAAATATAAAAGCGAAAATGTATGTGTCTATGTGTGTTCGCTTTTTCTGTATGTCTACAAAAGGCTTTTTTCAGAGAAGCGGTCAGTCAGTTCACAACTTCTTAAAACTTTTTATATCACATGTAAATCATAATATCTCAAAGTTAACAACTGAGCTCGCCTGTCTATTTAATTTGCTCGACTTTGAGAAGATAAATATTCAACATTTGTCGCTCGCCGCATGTGGATTAGTCTTTTTCCTATAATAAAAGCGACACTAATTCTGGTGGCATTTTCCGTCAGCGGAAATGTCCGAAAGCAATCAGCTTTACTCAATGTGGAAATATTTTTCATATATCAAACAATTGCTATTCAATTTGGACAAGGTGAGCTGTCCCCCCCCCCCAACATTTGGGAAAATAAAAATAAAAAAAGCGTTTCCGCAGTAAATAAAATACTATCCCGCAGTCAAACTTGACCTCATTAAGTCATTAAAACGTGCACCTGCCAAATCCAAGTAATTATTATAAATTCAAACATGTTTCCGTTAGCATCTCGCGGTGGCGCAATGGTTAACATCACACTCTTTTTTTTTTCACACTTTAATTTCCAACTTTACCTCAAGGGTTCGGGTTCGATCCTCATACTTACCTACCAAAATATTTTTATTTATTCCCCCCCTCCCCCCGAGTTTTGATTTACCCAAAACCACACACACCTCCAAACACCTGGGCAACGCCGGGTACCCCTCACTAGTATATCTATAAAAGGGAAAATGTCTGTGTATATTTCCCTACCAAATAACTCTGTCAATTTTCGGTCTAGAGACTCGAAATTTGACATAAGGGGGATTGAGATTTGGGGAAATCTTGTTAATCAGTTTTCAGCCAGAAATTTTGCCGTGAAGGAGTCAAAGTTCAATGATTTGACCTTTGAAAACTCTACCAAACTCCTCCGCCAATTTTTGGTCTAAACACTTGAAATTTTAAATGTAGGTTACTTAAGCATGGATCAAACTTTTTAATTTGATTTGAGCCCAAAACAAATGTTAAGGGGCTAAAATTGGGGTTAAAGTTAAAAAAAAAAAATTGACCTCTGTGATTTTTTAATCTATGTGGGTTGAAATTTTGAGCTGTCAAAGTTCAAAAGATTTCACCTTTGCAGTGTCTAGCAAACTACTCAGCCAATTTTGGGTCCAAACATTTAAAATTTATACATAACGGGTATTCATGCATGCGGCAAGCATTTTAATCAGTTTTGGAGTGAAAATTTGGCTGCCAAGAGGTCAAAGTTGAAAGAGTTGACCTTTGCAGATTCTACCAAATTTCTCCACCAATTTTGGGTCTAAACACTTGAAATTTTAGATGTAGGTAATTTGGAGATGGATCAAACTTTTTAATTTGGTTTGAGGACCAAAATAATAAATGTTAAGGAGTCAAAATTGAGGTTCAAGTTATAAAAAAATTACTTCTGCGGTCTTTACAAAATTACTGAGACAATTTTTGGTCTAAACATTTAAAATCTTACATAAAGTGTATTCACATGTAGGGCAAGTTATAAACAGTACATAGGGCCCGAGCAAAGCCGGGCTGAACTGCTAGTGTATATATACATATAACCAAAGTAAAAAAAACAAAAAAACAATTAAAAAAAAAAAATTCAATTGCAAATTTCAACAATTCATGAATAAAGAGCAACTATGTAATGTTTGTTTACACATGCATCATTTATTTTCTTTTGTCTAAAATGGTTAATTTTTTATATATATTATTTTCTTTAACAATAGGGTACATCTTTTTTATATTTTTAGTCCTTTATGACTGAAACCATGTACATGCTAAACTTAGTTTCCTTTTATTTCTTTATAGTGTTCTGTAGAGGACACCAGGTTACACATCTTACTAGGAATGAATACACAGAAATATCGACATCTTATGTACAATCAAATATATGCATTTATTTAAATCAAGTTACAAAAAATAGACAGTTCATACCTTGGAGTTGAGTTCTCGTGATTGTGTATAGATATTGCGTGTGTCAAGTAGATGATTGCGGGTCATCCTTACATCAAAGCGAAGGAAAACATACCTGAGGTGAGAGAGAGTATAAAAGGAAATGACGTATCCACAAGTTATGTAAGCGGATGTAGCATGCGTTGTATAGCAGTCATTGGTATAACAGAAAAAAACGGTAGATAATTCATGTTGCCTTTAAAGTTCGGAGTTTGTGTCTGTGTGTCCGTTGACGGGGGAATTAGATTTCCGATAGTTCGTTCATTTTTTTTTTTCTGTATACATTTTTTTCTTTTATAATTTCTACTACTATATTTATAGCTGTAGAACCATGCAAAATATATATTTTTTGTTTCTTTAATTCACTTCAGTTTTTAGTTAAAATTTACTTGATAACTGGAAAGGTCAGTTCATCCTCAACTGCCATGCATTGTCTCAAAATAATGTGTTGCCTGGGACTTCCATAGATTCAAGGCCTCTTCTGCACATTTAAATCAGTTCTGAATATATTGTTTGCTGTGGGATATGTTCTCCAACATTATCATTATCACAAATTTCATTATTACTCTCATCGACATCACTATTACTTAAATTATTATCCTTAATAGCAATCTTTAACTTATGTCTTTCTCATGAGTAGCATACAATGCATTAACATTTTTTCTTCCTTAGACAACTGGAGGGGGACACAACTCACATTCTCAGCTCATGCACATTTCTTTTCAGTTAAACTATTTTCATTGATCCACCGTTTTATATTAGGTTGGTCCAAAAACAATATCGTTTTTTTTTTCGCGTATGTTACTTTTATATATAATTTCTGAATTAATTCATTGATATATATAGCCATGTTTTAAATCAATTTGAAATATGTTTTTCGCTCTATCAAATTGTGTTATTCATTATCGTTCTCAATCTTTTCATTCATTTTTTTGTAGGCTTTTTGACAGCATGGACAAAATTCAAATTCGCACAATTTTCTTGTTCTAGTTCAAACTAGGTCGAAAAGCTGCCAAGACAGCTCGTGATATCAATGATGCATTTGGCCCAGGAACCAATAATGAACGTGTGGCACAACGGTGGTTCTATAAATTTTGCAATGGTGACGAGAGCCTAAGATAAGAAGGTCGCTGCCAGCCAACTGCGGTTGATAACGAACATTTGAAAGCCTTAATTGAAGCCGATCCTCGCAAAACCACACGAGAAGTTGCTGTTGAATTCGAGATCAACCACTCAACAATCATTTGCCACTTGCCACATAAAGCAAATAGGGAAGTCAAAACAGTTGGATAAATGAGTGCTACATGAATTGGACCGTAATAAAACAAATTGCCATTTTAAGGTGTCTTCTATGTTCCTTCTGCGCAACAAAAGTGTCCCATTTCTCGAGCAGATGGTGACGTGTGATGAGAAGTGGATCCTCTACGACAACCTGCAACGTTCGGCGCAGTGGTTGGATGCCGGAGAAACTCTGCAACACTTTCCGAAGCCAAAATTGCACCAAAAAAAGTTTATGGTGACTGGTGATTTGCAGCTGGTCTCATCTATCACAGCTTCTTGAATCCAAGCAAAACGATTACAGCAGAAAAATACTGCCAACAAATTGACGAAATGCACCAGAAGCTCCAATGTATGTGCCCGAGACTGGTCAGTATGAAAGGACCAATTCTCCATGACAATGCTTGCCTGCATGTTGCTCAACTGACCCTACAGAAGCTAAACGAATTTGGCTACGAGACTCTGCTTCTTCCCTCATATTCACTGGATCTCTCATCCATTGATTATCTCGACAACTTCTTGCACGAAAAAATGCTTCAAAAGCCTAGATGATGTTCAATCGCCCTTCAATGATTTCATCGCTTCCAGAACTCTGGATTTCTATGCTAATGGGATAAATAAACTTGTTTCTTGTTGGCAAAAATGTGTCGATTTTAATGGTTTTTATTTCGATTAATAAAGTTTATTATGAAAGGAGTTATGATCTTTTGAAGTTGAACGTCAAAAAACGATATTATTTTTGCACCAACCTAATAATTTCTCTTAAAAACATTTCCACAATAATTTTAATATCTTTTGCCCAATGGCAAAAACACTCCCAGTTTTATTTCATAATTTTATCTTTGTGGAATTTTTCAAAGAGCTCAGGAAAGTGCTTCTACTTTTGTCTGAGCAAGGAAACTGAATCTCCACCACAACAAATATTTCCCACCAAACATAAATTGCACAACGTTACAACTTTTTGATATACAACCTATAACCAATAATTTACTTTTACCAAGTACTCTCTCCACTACACCATGGGTCCTTGCAGACAATTCTAATATAAATTTTAGGAGCCTTAAACCAATAGGTTGTTTTCTAGATGTACAATCTTACTATTTATCATTATGTATCACTATTTATTACTACATATTGTTACTACACACACTCACACACTCACACACACACACACACACATATATATATATATATATATATATATATATATATATAATAAAATGGAAACAATTTTTCCTATCTAGAAAAAAATATAGGAATACAGACATCACATAAATTTGATATGGTCATGCAACCTGCCAGTACCTGTTGTAGTTTTTGCATTTTATTCAATACCGTAAATTCTTATAATAGTTCCCTCTTTAAAATATCTACTGTTACATGCTCAGAAAAAAAAATAGGTATTTTCTTACATTAGCTTCATAATACCAGTCGCACTGTCAGTGTGTGTCTTTTCATTCTGTATATCTAACAATTTAAATCTATATCTATCATACCTACCATACATAATAAATGAATGCTCCCTTACACTGGCATTATTAATGTTCAGGCAATTTGATTAGCTGCCCTAGACCTAAACCAGATTGCTGAAATTTCTTTTCCAAACACCACTTGACAACATGGTGTCAGTCAATGCTCTGTCTATACTAGAAACTAGAAAATAAATTTAACTCCAATTTTTCAATATTTATATGTATTTACATAATTACATATAAATACATGTTTATATGTATTTACATAACATTGAACAAATCTGCCCGGATGATATGAAAATGGCCCAAAGCCCATATTTTGAACACCCATAAAACCAAGAACAATAGTCGTATCAGCCCAATATTTCAAATACCACATTAAGACCATACCACGAGGAAGCTTTTTTTTTTTTTTTTTTTTTTTTTGAAGTAATAGAATGAATACTTTGTTAAATATGACACTTTAGGTTTTGAAAAAAGTGCATTTTCATCATTTGTCAAAATGTGATAAAAACTCCCAAATCCGACTAACAAAATAGCCAGAAAATATATACCTATTCAAATACAAACATAAAAGTTCATATTTAGCTATTTTTGGGAGTGCTCTTTCTATTTATCACATTTAAAAAAGGCTATGGTTGAAAATTATATATATAAATAGGGTAAATATAAAACGGTATGATCCTTGTAGATCATTACAGAAAATGCCACAGAGATAAAATGTTGAATACTGAGTGTAGTAGAATAAAAAGACGCTTGTGAAAAACATAAGATGGTGTTGAAATATCTCAGAACATGTTTATTAATTATATAGATAATCTTTTATGCATTTAACCAAGTTTAATCAGCATCTTCAGAAAGACTATCTGTGAAAAGTGAAGAAATAGTGAGTCAGTGTGTGGATTTATTTGTAATTTAGTTGAAAATTAGGGTTAGAAAAGAGAGGGACAAAACCATTATTAGGAAAACAAAGTCCATAGATTCCTTATGGATGTTATAAAAATAATTTTAATTTATTTATTTTGAGATTTGGCAAAAAAAACTACAGACTTCAGCAATTTTTGTACACTATAATTTTTCTGGAGATTCAAAATTTTCTCACGCATAACTTTGTTACTGTCACTGTGTTTATTTTGTTGGTCAGCTGCACACTGGTTGGATAATCTTTTTGTTAAAAATCTTGGTTTTCGTTTCAAATTGGATTCTATTCTTTTCATGGCTCTGATCTTTCTGGGGGAAATTTCATTTTTCAATTTCTGATATTTGTCATTGATATTTTTGAGATTTTCTTTCATCTGCTTGATAATACAGTCTTTTTTTACTATTGTCTCCTTTGCACTGTTTATTTCATGCCAAATCCCTTCCATTTGTACATTTCCTTCATTATTTTCAGTTTTTCTTGCAAAGTCATGTTCTTTGCATCCGTAAGTTGTTTTAGGATTGTCCTGTTCTCAGTTTCTTGCTGTTTTAAATATATTTCTATTTCATTTGAATGTTCTTGATTTGTATCATGGCAGTGATTTTATTTTTAGGTTTCTCAAAAAAAGGATTCTGCAGGAAAGTTTCTAACTTCAGTTTTCTTTTTTTTCCTTCCTCAACCACATTCTTTTCAAATGTCCCACTAGATACTCTTTATTAGAACAACCAGGGCACAATTCATTGAACATTGGACTGAACAGCTTGTAAAGTTCAAGTGATACACCATTTGTCACTTCAGCAGGTGAAAGTTTATGCCCAAGCATGGGTTCCAAAACAACACTGTGTTAATCCTATTTTCTGACAACTTTCACCTGAAAAGAGAAATGCAATTTTTACTGTGTATTCAATCATACATTTTTGGAGGAAATTCAAACTTCAAATCATATACGTTTTTGGAGGAACTTCAAATATCCTTGTCAAATTTACAGTACTTAACTAGGAAGTCTATATTGATGACATTGGTGTAGAATGCTGGACGATCTGCTGTTGAGCAAGCCTGAACTTGCACTAAAATTCTCTCGACTAAGGTTTTCCACTTATCGGTAGGATAAACTGGGAACAATTTTTTAAGCCAGGTGATAGCGGTAACCCATGATTCCTCATATTTTTTCCTTCAAGAAATAAACTTGAGGAATGATTTTATTGGAACATTCCACTTTAGGTAATGACATCCTCCCCCCACGTCCTTTTGCCATGAAACATTGCTGTAAATGGGTTTGTACATCATCTCGAAAAACAAAATTAAAAGAAATCCATTATTTGTCACATTCTGTCAAGGTAATACTTGGATAACTGCTCCATCAATTATGCCCTATATTTTCTTATCAGTTTCAATATTTTTATAGTATGGAGAAATGATCATATGTATACATGTGCCAAATTTACAGAAAAATATCATACCTTTAGTACTGCCTTCTGACATCAGATTGAGAAACAATAAGCATGTTATTTAATAGAAAAACAAACAAACAAAGCAATGTTGGTTTCAGAGTTTTATACCCACTGTGCCCCCGGAAAATTGCATTTTTATTGGGGGGAGAGGGGGGGGGTCTTCGGTTAAACTCATCGTAAATCACTACAGAATATTATGTTGATGATGTTATAAATCTCTGCGATTGTATTCAGGTGCTAGCCTAAATAATATTAAAAAATAGTGTAAGCGGTGTATTTTTCAAGATATTTTACTTCAACTTTAAACTTGAGTAAAAATGCCCCATTATTGTGTAAATATTTTCATTACAAAATAATTTTTGAAAAATAATAAAAAACAAAACAGTTTGGAAAAGCGGAATATCTGTAGTAGGTGAAGAAAATGTTAGTATACTTATTCATAACAGAAATACCATTTTCGAAAAGAGACAAAATTGAGTTAATCAACGACCGTAAATAAACAGTACAGTAACGCGTGAATTTGCCATGATGGCAGCTTTCTTCCATAATTGACTCGCGACAAAAATCTTCATTTAACAAAATATACCTGGCAAATATGACATATAATTTTACATAAAATTAATATTAATGTCTTATCGTTATATTAAATTAATTTCAGATGAATACTGTGCTGAGAAAGTACTTTTTTGGGCAACATTTCAACATAAACAATGACGGCATGTGATGAATAAAACTATTCACAAACTGTTGTGAAGGAACATAACTGGCTATACACCGGTTACAAACTGTATATATATATTGGACTGTTTGGCAGACAGCGGCAGACAAGCAGTCGCAGTAAGACGGATAGTCTTACGTGTTGATTATCAGACTTTCTTCCCCATACTTGTTACTATGTACTTCTATTTACCTTAGGCGAGCAGCCTTACGTTTCTGTATTATAAATAAACCCCATTACATATACCACTCGGTGTAACTCACGTTTGTCTTTATTTCCTAAGTATTTAGGAATATAACACAAACGATCGAATATCTTTTTCGAATGACCAATTTAAAACATTTAAAATATACATATATCTTATATAGAATGTGTTGAAATAAATCCTGACCTATTTCTCGATATATTTCGTCCATAGATGTCATGCTGATGGAATATTAGTTGGCTGTACTGGGATAAAAAAATTCAGTTATCAATGGTTGATGCATCGATTTTAAATGCACATGGTGGCTATAATTAAAGTCATTTTCATTATAAACACGTCGTAGTTTCGAATTATATTTTATTTTAGGTTTATAGATTATTGAATGATCTATATATATATATGTTTCATTACTTTATTTTTATTAGATTTGTTTGAATTATTCAAATTTTCATTTATATTTTTCATAAACTTTAAACAAATGTTTTTAGATGAAACAATATGAAATAAAACAGAAAATATCAGCTTTCGAACTAACTCATTGGTTCTCATATAAAATACATGCAACCGTGTGAAAATGAAGAAATTTAATAAGGAGTAAAATGGCTTCCGAAATTTCGTTAACAAAATGGCTTGAAGTAACCAAACTGGCTTGTTATTTAAACTGTAAATGTTACTCGTGCATTATCATACACGTAAAAATAAATGGCACAGACTTAAAGTACATAGAATAAGCTTTTATTTTATTTTAAATTATTAAAAAATATAATAGAGCAATTTAAAAACGACTTTTTTCACGTTTTGCAAGGATTTTCAGCAGATAGAGGGTTGCTGTTGACATACCTAGTATTAGGTTGTATTAATTTTAAGTTATTTTTTCAGAATATGGACTAGTCTTTTAAAAATTTATTTTGTGAATTTCCCGAACCATTTAATAAAATTATATTGTAAACATTGACTTTTTATCTAGAGGCGATAAATAAGTTTTAAATGTAAATAGTTAATAGCCGAAAACAGGAAAGATATTGCATTGTATTTATTAGAATTATAATAATTTTTAATAATCTTTGAGAATGAAGTAATTTGAAAAAGAGAATTTAGGAAACTAAAAGTGTACACAACCCGAAAAGTAAACAAAAACTTTTTTTTACAGATAGAAAATTTGTACTTATATTTTTATTTATACTAACAAAACATTAGGTGTTATTCTTTTTAAAAGTAAAACAGTAAACAAAGACTGTTTTTACAGATAAAAAAATTAGTACTTATATTTTTATTTATACTAACAAAACATTAGGTGTTATTCTTTTTAAAAGTAAAACAGTAAACAAAGACTGTTTTTACAGATAAAAAAATTAGTACTTATATTTTTATTTATACTAACAAAACATTCTGATGTTTTAAAAATTTATTCTGTACTTTCACCCAATAATTTAATAAAAACATATTGTAAACATTTATTTTTTATTACAAGGTGACCAATAAGTTATAATTTTTAATTGTTAATACAATGACCCAGGACAGGGAAAATACTGTATATATTTATTAGAATTATAATAATTTAAATGGACATTAATTTGTCTTGCAGGATGAAAACGAGAATTTATGATGCTAAAAGTGTTACCTAATAAAGTAGATCGTGTGTGATCTAATTAGAGTTAACATTGTGTGATCGACTAGTGGTTTTTTTATTAAATGATATGTTCATATGCTTTTGTGTGTGTGGTACATGTCATGTATTTTCGGACATACCCTCAGCGTTGTGGATATTGGTCCATCTGAATTCATCTTGTCTTGGAGGGAGCCTGGTAACTGTTTTGGGGACAAAGATTCATTTCACTCCAAACGATGAATTGGTTTTATAGTTTATTTCACTTTCCAGATGTCTTGCAGAAGGATGGAAAGTGTATCTCTGGCTTGCGTGGTTTCTCTTGGTCTCGTTTCTACACATGTCAGCGTTCCCGACCCCCCAGTGAAGGGGAGGAGACGTCTATGAAGCTATCCGTCGCCTTCTAAGCTCAAACTAAATCTCAACGATTCAGCTAACCTGATCACGTGACTCACACGCAATCCGATAATCTGATCTTGACTTCCAATCAACGTGTCTGCAATATAATTTACACACTCGCCTCTTTCTCTTGATCCATTTTCTAATATTCCTTCTATCCTTATTTTCAAAAAATGTACGCATTCTAGTACATTTTTTCTATATCTACACAACCACACGGCTAAGATCAAGCTAAAAAAACTCCTTTAGTCAGCATTTCCAACTGACTTAACAATTATTATTTATTTTTTTTATTAGATCAGACCTTCTCTGATCTTCTTGACATTTACTTTTTGGGTGTATGGTATTCCTCCCCTGATCCATGTCAGCTGCTTTATCCTGCCACCCTTATGCCATAAACTAGAGGCTTCACTTTATCTCTTTCGAAATTGATAACTTCTTTCATCCAAAAATGCCCTGATCGTATCCTTTGCCTGGTTATTCTATTAAGTATGGCTTTGTTTTCATTTTGTAACTATCTTATCTTCTCCGGGACATCTCAAAGCTCATAATTAATCTTCGTGGTTGGCTTCCAAATTTTAAGATATACCTTTCTTTATCACACTGATTCACTTGGATTTCCCTTCTTGAACTCCTGGAATTTTGATGAAAATTTAGAAAATATCACCCTTAACTAATTAACCCCCCCCCTTTGCGCCATGATACCTATTTGCGCCTAATTTCTAGCTATGGCCCAATTTTTGTGATTTTTCTTTCCTCCCATCAGAGCCTCCAAGATCCAGCAGAGATATCCCGCATTCATGCATCTCTAAAAAAAAAAATATAAGGTTATATCTTCTTACGTACCTACGGTATATTTTACTTTTTTCTCACCTCATTAAGCTATATGTGATTTACCTATGGTACTGCCTCTAATAGGTCTTTGGTACCCTTAAGGATTCTCGTATTCTCTCCATGCCTGTCTCTAATTAATTGAGCCAAGTCTTAACTCCTGCTTGGAATCATCACATGCAACCAGTTTTTTTTTCAAGCCCTCAATTTCCACAGGGTTTATCTTATTCTCCGAATGGGGCATCTCTAATGCTTTCCCGGCAAGTTACTCTTCTTGCGAAAAAATATTCATGGACTTTTAAAAAAAACAAAACACAAAAAGCAAATTATTAAAAAAGAAAATCTCTCTTTTGGCTTATCACATCTGTAAAAACTTCTCAAAAATACACCCGTTTACGTAATTGCTATTTTGGTCCCACTCTAAAATTCTAATTTATTCTAGGCCAACCATCTTCAGTATCATCTTATTTTTCCTAAATCATTTCAATTATAATGTATATACCTAATATTAATAATGACTACACATCTGGAGAAAAATCCCATGAAAGAAAAATGACACAAAAAATGTTCTACAATTGGAAATGACCATTTCGAAAATTAGAATAAATATCGACTGAACCTTTGACTCTTCCAAAACTTAAGAACTAGTTAACCCCGTATTCAACCCAGTAGCGTGTCTTTTTTTTATTTCTTACACTGCTTAAATCTTATTTCTTTCTCTTTTCTCCAATTTTATTATTATTATTATTACTATCATTATTACTTAATTAACAACATATACATGATATATGATATGTTCATATGCTTTTGTGTGTGAATGTGTGTGTGGTACATGTCATGTATTTTCGGACATACCCTCTACGTTGTGGATGTTGGTCCATCTGAATTCATCTTGTCTTGGAGGGAGACTGGTATTTGTTTTGGGGATGCAGATTCATTTCACTCCAAACAATGAATTAGTTTTATAGTTTATTTCACTTTCCAGATGTCTCGCAGAAGGATGGAAAGTGAATCTTTGGCTTGCGTGGTTTCTCTTGGTCTCGTTTCTACACACGTCAGTGCCCTCCCCCTCCCCCAGTGAAAGGGAGGAGATGTCTGTGAAGCCGTCCGTCGCGTTCTAAGCCCAAACCAAATCTCAACGATTCAGCTAACCTGATCACGTGACTCACACGCAATCCGATCAGCTGATCCTGACTTCCGGTCAACGTGTCTCAATATAATTTACACACTCCCCTCTTTCTCCCTCCCTCTCGATCCATCCTCTAACAAAAGGATACACAGCCTGAAATGCAAAAAAAAAGGCTTTTTATTTTATTTCAAAATTACTAAGTTTCATATTTTTATTTATAACTAGCGGGAGTGCCCGCTGTTGCCCAGGTGTTTGTAAATGTTAAGAAAAATTTTTTTTAAATTGGTAGTAGACGGGCAGGCTCGAACCCATATCGCGAAGAAGGAAAAGAATGTGAAAATAAGTGTTGGTAATTAAAAGACAAAATAAATAAAAAGATAGAGAGATATGGAATCAGACTCAAAAACATGGGGTTTTTGTTTTTTCTCGCTAACAATTACGCCATAGCGGATTGTTTAATGAGTGCTAATTAAGTTAAGAATCACGCAGGCGCAGAACGTAGCTTTTTCAATATGTTAAGCTTTTCACTTTCTGCCATATTTGTTAACCCCATGATGTTGGGGAAAACCCTATCCCCCCCCCAAAAAAAAAGAGTGCCCGCCGTTACCCGGGTGTTTGGAGGTGTTAAAAAAAATTAAATAAAAAGTAATAGTAGGCAGGCAGGCTCGAACCCGTGACATGAAGGTGGAAAAGAAAGTGAAAGAAAACCTGAGAGTTTACCGCTGCGCCATGACGTGAGCGGAAGTGTAACACATTCAAATTTAGCGATGTCAACCATTAGGTTGACATCCCTATGACGTGAGCGGAAGTGTAACACGTTCAAATTTGAACGTGTTACACTTTCGCTCATGTCATAGCGAAATGACTAGCTGTAGGTCAGTCAAGTTTTCAGCTTTCTGCCATATTTGTTGCCCCATAATGTTTGGGAAAACCAGCTCCTCCTAAAAAGGGGAACTCTGGAAACATCCAAATGAATAGCAATTGTCTAATATAAAGGGTTTCCCCCCACATTGATCAAAGCTGATTGCTTTCAAGACGTCCCAGCTTGGAAGGCTAGGAGGCTGTTGACTTTGCTTTGGTCAGCTTCATTTTATTTATACGAAAAAGACAAACAATGGAAAGAACAGGACAGAGGGAATTTTTTAAAAGTCGATCAAAATAAAGATAGAGACGACGTCCATTTTTGAATCTGAGATATTATAATAAAGGAAGTATAAGGAAACTTCTCCAAAATAGCAACCGATGCAAGAATCCCAGCGAAAAAAGCCTTTCTTAGATATACAAAAACGCTTGTGTTTTATATATATGGATAAAAAATAATTAGTTTTCATTCATTTTACAAGTTATTTTTGCAGAATATGGATCAATCTTTAAAAAGAATGTATTATACATAATAAATTTATTTTAAAGATCAGTCTGCAAAAATAACTTGTAAAATGAATGAAACCTAATTATTTGTTATCATTTTTTTTTTACATAGGAATCACCATTTATCAAGGCCTAGAGGCCACTTGAGGATAAGGGTTAATGGGTATACATTACTCAATGTGATTATAGCGTAGTAAACATAAGTAGTTGGAATTTTGTAAATTGGATTACTTAGGGGGGGATGGTTCATCAAGAACTTGTTTACATTGGACTTGAAGACAATCAGATTGTAGTCAGCCAGAAAGCAGGCAATTGGGACAGTTGTAACTCTGCAAGAAATTCCAGCTTAAAAAGCAACTTTTTCAAAATTTTCTTTGACAAGCTTCCAAGAGAAGTTATTCTTTGGATACTTAGTTCCATGCAACTAATGAATGAAGTTTCCAGACTCTACCACAGTTGTGAGCTTTGCGTTTTGAACTAAAAATAGATGCAGGAGTGCAATCAGTCCACTCCTGTTTATAATCGCTTATGACAAGCTGACAAAAACCTGCAGAAATCTTACTCTGTGGAAAGTTCTTTATGCAGGTGATATTTTTTATTAGTGTAACAAGTGAGTACAGCATTTAACAGGTGGAAATCGGTGCTTGAAAAAGATGACTCTAAGGCAAAGTATGATATTTGACACTAAGGAAATATTTCTCTCACAAAGCAGATACCCATGTAGTGTCTGTAAGCTTGGAATTAGCACAAAATTCATGAGGTGTAGAACATGCAATAAGTGGGATTGCAAAAGTTGCTCCAATCTATCAGTGCTATGCAGCTCATTTTATTTGCAGCATCTGCTGAAATCTGACTCCCATGAAAGCATAAATATTGAAAGAGTCAATAAATTTATCTACCATAACAACACAAGTGATTCCAAAATGATATATATCCACCACACAAAGTCTTCAAATTGTCAATGATTTTACAAAATGCAGGGATCGCATCACATACAAGAGTGGCAGCATCTAATACGCATGCATACAACTTGTATGACTGTGAGATGTGCTTAATGACGAAATATGTTATTCTGGTTGCAACGCATCAGATGGAGAAAAACACTTATCCCTCTGTTCAGGCCTTCTATGAAAAATTACATTGCATAATGTTACATAACCCACCATCAATTATCCAAAGTGCTCTAAAATGTGTCTGACATCGATGTCAATGGACCAAAACCCTGCCATGAGCCATTTAAAACATGAAGGAGATCGGTTGATGATGATTTGATTCAGGCAGGTAGCACAAGTGAAATGACAACAGACATAACAGAAGTTGAAAGTCGTTCATGAAATGTTTAAGCGAAGTATGAGACACTAATATGACAGATTACTGTCTAAAGACAGTAATTATTATTTCTATTCATCTTTGTTATATTTTGTTGTTTTTATGAATCTTTCTAAAATGTTAGCTATGTTTAAAAATAGTTTCTGAAGGAGGTTGCTAAGAAGGAGGTGTAGCTTAATGTTTAAGAATAGATACATGATTTACTTTGAATGAATAAAGTGTAAATCGTGTGTGTTTATTTCCATTGAAATGTTAGAAGAGGATCCAAAATAAGAGATTATAAAAAAATAAAAACATTGTGTGGAATTGTTCTTCATGAAAAAATGCTTTCAAATCTTTTCTTTCAGATTTCTGCTAATAAGTCAGTGCCGAAAACCATATTCAACCAAACTTTCTAAAAAGAATAATGAAGAATTGAAAACCAAAACCAAAACATATCTTACGGTGAGATTGTTGAATTTATTTAAATTATTGCTATTGATTGATGTCTGATTGATTGGTTGAAATAGTTGCTACAAAAATGTTACCATGTCTTAACTGATTTTTTCTTATATCATTATTTAATGTATTAATAAATCCGTAAAATTATAATAAACATAAAATTATTTTATTTAGTCTAAAAATCTTAGAAAAATCTCCAAGAATTGTATCAAAATTTTGGTAACATTTGTAAAAAAATCTAAAATAACAGAAAAAAGTTAATCTAATAAAATGAGAAATATTTTTTTATATATAATATTTTTATTTATGTAAACAGGTCAAATGATTCATGTTCATGGAAATGTTTCATTCATTAACTCTAAAAGTGACTCTCTCATTGGATTAAGAAAACATGTTCCTACATATGTGTATAATATATAAAAGTGAAAGTCTCTGTCTGTCTGTCTGTGTACATTTCCCTGTGCAATAACTCTGTCAGTTTTAAGTCTACAGACTCGAAATTTGATATGCAGGGTATTGAGATTTGGGAAAATCTTTGTAATCCGTTTTTGGCCAGAAATTTGGCTGTTAAGGGATTAAAGTTTTGATTTGACCTTTGAGAACTCTACCAAACTCCTCCGCCAATTTTGGGTATAAACACTTGAAATTTTAGATATAGGTTCCTTGGACATGGATCCAACTTAATAACTCGATTTGAGCCCAAAACAGTAAATGTTAAGGGGTCATAATAGGGGTCAAAGTTAAAAAAAAAAAAAAAATGACCTCTGCGGTCTCTATCAAATTACTCAGACAATTTATGGTCTAAACATTTGTAATTTTACATAAAGTGTATTCAGAGATAGGGCAAGCTTTTTAATCAGTTTGGGTCAAAAATTTGAGCTACCAATATATAAATGTATGTATGTTTGCATGTCTGCCTTAAACCTTCAACAGAGGCGACAGATTTTCACAAGATCAGTATCGTAGTGAAGCTCAACCCTCCAGACAACAAATACTGAAAAATTGGCTAAAAGCATCAATTTCTTCACCCTCAACTGGACACTTTGCTACAGGGAGGGGTCGCTTTTTTCACAGATATTTTCAAAAGTCATCCCTTCTTTTCAATTGTCTAGCCTTAATTTAAACATACGTCACTTCCGGTTTGGTGGTGGTCATAACAGCAAAGATGTCACTTTTTTTCCCGTTCTTTTCCTTCTTCGCAATACGGGTTTGAGCCTGCCTTCCTACTACCACTTTTTTTTTGCTTAACACACACCTCCAAACACCCGGGCAACACTAGGCACCCATGCTAGTATATATATATATTATGAAGGAGTCCTCAATTATCAAGGCCTGAAGGCCACTCAAGGATAAGAGTTAATGAGTGTACAGTGGTCAAAAGGAGCATGTCACAGTAATCATTGGAAATTTGGTCAATTGGATTACTTCAAGGGAACGACTCATTGAGAATTTGTTCACATTGAACTTGAAGACAACCATATTGTAGTCACTTGGAAAGCAGGAAAACAGAACACAGTTCCACAGGCGTGCAGTTCTAAGAAAGAAGCTTTGTTCATGGAATCTACATTTAGGTTTAGGAACAGATAAAGAATGGGGGAAATTATTGATAGTGGTTGCAGCTAGAAGCGTTTCGTGAAAGTTTGGTGAGGGGGGGGCATAGATTGGAGTTCAGACGAAAACTTGCCATTAAAATAGCAATAAAGCAAAGACAGGGTCGCAATGTCTCTTCTGTTGGAAAGAGGTTGTAGAGAAGAGAAAAGGGCATCCCCCACTTAGCTACAATGTCTATTTTGAACTCTGTCAAGGCAGGATAAGCTGCTTCTAGCAGTTCCTGCTCAGATGTGGTAACAGTATTCCATTCTTGGACGTACTTGGCTCCTATACATGTAAAGAATTGCATCAACAGTGAGATATCTACTGGAGTAGTAGAAGGATCTCACCATTTTTCCTGCAGCCTTGGCAGCAGATTTGATGTATGCATTCCATCTCTGATCAGGAGTAACGATCAAACCTAGAAACTTGTCAAAACATGGAGCCTCCCCAAGACTAGAGTCATTTATTTCAATTGATGCCAGATGGGGATCAGAACTCTGATGATTGAAAGATAAAAGCTTGGTTTTAGATGCATTGAAATTAACCAGCCACCTCTTTCCCCATTGCACCACGTGATCAAGATCAGAGGAGAGAGAATGAGAGAGAACTTGGTCGTTTACGGCCTTTGAAGTATTGCCTTGGATGGTAGTATCGTCAGCATAAATGTCTACAAATTATTTTAGGATGTGATTTGGGAGATCAGTTATGTAGATTAGAGAGGTGGGCCCAGGATAGACCCCTGAGAGACTCCAACATAAATACTGTGAGCTTCTGATGTCTGCCCATTAACCACTACTCTTATAAACCTATCAGAGAGAAATGATTTAATAACTGAAAAGACATTTCCAGCTATACCGTAGGTGAAGATTTTGTGGAGTAGACCTTTATGCCATACCCTATGCCTTTTTGTGGAGTAGACCTTTATGCCATACCCTATGCCTTTTTGTGGAGTAGACCTTTATGCCATACCCTATGCCTTTTTGTGGAGTAGACCTTTATGCCATACCCTATGCCTTTTTGTGGAGTAGACCTTTATGCCATACCCTATGCCTTTTTGTGGAGTAGACCTTTATGCAATACCCTATGCCTTTTTATGGAGTAGACCTTTATGCCATACCCTATGCCTTTTTGTGGAGTAGACCTTTATGCCATACCCTATGCCTTTTTGTGGAGTAGACCTTTATGCCATACCCTATGCCTTTTTGTGGAGTAGACCTTTATGCCATACCCTATGCCTTTTTGTGGAGTAGACCTTTATGCCATACCCTATGCCTTTTTATGGAGTAGACCTTTATGCCATGCCTTTTTATGGAGTAGACCTTTATGCCATACCCTATGCCTTTTTATGGAGTAGACCTTTATGCCATGCCTTTTTATGGAGTAGACCTTTATGCCATACCCTATGCCTTTTTATGGAGTAGACCTTTATGCCATGCCTTTTTATGGAGTAGACCTTTATGCCATACCCTATGCCTTTTTATGGAGTAGACCTTTATGCCATACCCTATGCCTTTTTGTGGAGTAGACCTTTATGCCATACCCTATGCCTTTTTGTGGAGTAGACCTTTATGCCATACCCTATGCCTTTTTATGGAGTAGACCTTTATGCCATACCCTATGCCTTTTTGTGGAGTAGACCTTTATGCCATACCCTATGCCATTTTATGGAGTAGACCTTTATGCCATACCCTATGCCTTTTTGTGGAGTAGACCTTTATGCCATAACCTATGCCTTTTTATGGAGTAGACCTTTATGCCATAACCTATGCCTTTTTATAGAGTAGACCTTTATGCCATACCCTATGCCTTTTTGTGGAGTAGACCTTTATGCCATAACCTATGCCTTTTTATGGAGTAGACCTTTATGCCATACCCTATGCCTTTTTGTGGAGTAGACCTTTATGCCATACCCTATGCCTTTTTGTGGAGTAGACCTTTATGCCATACCCTATGCCTTTTTGTGGAGTAGACCTTTATGCCATACCCTATGCCATTTTATGGAGTAGACCTTTATGCCATACCCTATGCCTTTTTATGGAGTAGACCTTTATGCCATAACCTATGCCTTTTTATGGAGTAGACCTTTATGCCATAACCTATGCCTTTTTATGGAGTAGACCTTTATGCCATACCCTATGCCTTTTTGTGGAGTAGACCTTTATGCCATACCCTATGCCTTTTTGTGGAGTAGACCTTTATGCCATGCCCTATGCCTTTTTATGGAGTAGACCTTTATGCCATGCCCTATGCCTTTTTGTGGAGTAGACCTTTATGCCATACCCTATGCCATTTTATGGAGTAGACCTTTATGCCATAACCTATGCCATTTTATGGAGTAGACCTTTATGCCATGCCCTATGCCTTTTTGTGGAGTAGACCTTTATGCCATGCCCTATGCCTTTTTATGGAGTAGACCTTTATGCCATAACCTATGCCTTTTTATGGAGTAGACCTTTATGCCATGCCCTATGCCTTTTTGTGGAGTAGACCTTTATGCCATACCCTATGCCATTTTATGGAGTAGACCTTTATGCCATAACCTATGCCTTTTTATGGAGTAGACTTTTATGCCATACCCTATGCCTTTTTATGGAGTAGACCTTTATGCCATAACCTATGCCTTTTTATGGAGTAGACCTTTATGCCATACCCTATGCCTTTTTGTGGAGTAGACCTTTATGCCATGCCCTATGCCTTTTTATGGAGTAGACCTTTATGCCATACCCTATGCCTTTTTGTGGAGTAGACCTTTATGCCATACCCTATGCCTTTTTATGGAGTAGACCTTTATGCCATAACCTATGCCTTTTTATGGAGTAGACCTTTATGCCATAACCTATGCCTTTTTATGGAGTAGACCTTTATGCCATACCCTATGCCTTTTTGTGGAGTAGACCTTTATGCCATGCCCTATGCCTTTTTATGGAGTAGACCTTTATGCCATGCCCTATGCCTTTTTGTGGAGTAGACCTTTATGCCATACCCTATGCCATTTTATGGAGTAGACCTTTATGCCATAACCTATGCCATTTTATGGAGTAGACCTTTATGCCATGCCCTATGCCTTTTTGTGGAGTAGACCTTTATGCCATGCCCTATGCCTTTTTATGGAGTAGACCTTTATGCCATAACCTATGCCTTTTTATGGAGTAGACCTTTATGCCATGCCCTATGCCTTTTTGTGGAGTAGACCTTTATGCCATACCCTATGCCATTTTATGGAGTAGACCTTTATGCCATAACCTATGCCTTTTTATGGAGTAGACTTTTATGCCATACCCTATGCCTTTTTATGGAGTAGACCTTTATGCCATAACCTATGCCTTTTTATGGAGTAGACCTTTATGCCATACCCTATGCCATTTTATGGAGTAGACCTTTATGCCATAACCTATGCCTTTTTATGGAGTAGACCTTTATGCCATACCCTATGCCATTTTATGGAGTAGACCTTTATGCCATAACCTATGCCATTTTATGGAGTAGACCTTTATGCCATGCCCTATGCCTTTTTGTGGAGTAGACCTTTATGCCATACCCTATGCCTTTTTATGGAGTAGACCTTTATGCCATAACCTATGCCTTTTTATGGAGTAGACCTTTATGCCATACCCTATGCCTTTTTGTGGAGTAGACCTTTATGCCATACCCTATGCCATTTTATGGAGTAGACCTTTATGCCATAACCTATGCCATTTTATGGAGTAGACCTTTATGCCATACCCTATGCCTTTTTGTGGAGTAGACCTTTATGCCATGCCCTATGCCTTTTTATGGAGTAGACCTTTATGCCATGCCCTATGCCTTTTTATGGAGTAGACCTTTATGCCATACCCTATGCCTTTTTGTGGAGTAGACCTTTATGCCATAACCTATGCCTTTTTGTGGAGTAGACCTTTATGCCATGCCTTTTTATGGAGTAGACCTTTATGCCATACCCTATGCCTTTTTATGGAGTAGACCTTTATGCCATGCCTTTTTATGGAGTAGACCTTTATGCCATACCCTATGCCTTTTTATGGAGTAGACCTTTATGCCATACCTTATGCCTTTTTGTGGAGTAGACCTTTATGCCATACCCTATGCCTTTTTGTGGAGTAGACCTTTATGCCATACCCTATGCCTTTTTATGGAGTAGACCTTTATGCCATACCCTATGCCTTTTTGTGGAGTAGACCTTTATGCCATACCCTATGCCATTTTATGGAGTAGACCTTTATGCCATACCCTATGCCTTTTTGTGGAGTAGACCTTTATGCCATACCCTATGCCTTTTTGTGGAGTAGACCTTTATGCCATACCCTATGCCTTTTTGTGGAGTAGACCTTTATGCCATAACCTATGCCTTTTTATGGAGTAGACCTTTATGCCATAACGTATGCCTTTTTATGGAGTAGACCTTTATGCCATACCCTATGCCTTTTTATGGAGTAGACCTTTATGCCATAACCTATGCCTTTTTATGGAGTAGACCTTTATGCCATAACCTATGCCTTTTTATGGAGTAGACCTTTATGCCATAACCTATGCCTTTTTATGGAGTAGACCTTTATGCCATAACCTATGCCTTTTTATGGAGTAGACCTTTATGCCATACCCTATGCCTTTTTATGGAGTAGACCTTTATGCCATAACGTATGCCTTTTTATGGAGTAGACCTTTATGCCATACCCTATGCCTTTTTATGGAGTAGACCTTTATGCCATACCCTATGCCTTTTTATGGAGTAGACCTTTATGCCATAACCTATGCCTTTTTATGGAGTAGACCTTTATGCCATAACCTATGCCTTTTTATGGAGTAGACCTTTATGCCATACCCTATGCCTTTTTATGGAGTAGACCTTTATGCCATAACCTATGCCTTTTTATGGAGTAGACCTTTATGCCATACCCTATGCCTTTTTGTGGAGTAGACCTTTATGCCATAACCTATGCCTTTTTATGGAGTAGACCTTTATGCCATAACCTATGCCTTTTTATGGAGTAGACCTTTATGCCATAACCTATGCCTTTTTATGGAGTAGACCTTTATGCCATACCCTATGCCTTTTTATGGAGTAGACCTTTATGCCATACCCTATGCCTTTTTATGGAGTAGACCTTTATGCCATGCCCTATGCCTTTTTATGGAGTAGACCTTTATGCCATAACCTATGCCTTTTTATGGAGTAGACCTTTATGCCATACCCTATGCCTTTTTGTGGAGTAGACCTTTATGCCATACCCTATGCCTTTTTGTGGAGTAGACCTTTATGCCATAATCTATGCCTTTTTATGGAGTAGACCTTTATGCCATAACCTATGCCTTTTTATGGAGTAGACCTTTATGCCATACCCTATGCCTTTTTATGGAGTAGACCTTTATGCCATGCCCTATGCCTTTTTATGGAGTAGACCTTTATGCCATAACCTATGCCTTTTTATGGAGTAGACCTTTATGCCATAACCTATGCCTTTTTATGGAGTAGACCTTTATGCCATGCCCTATGCCTTTTTATGGAGTAGACCTTTATGCCATGCCCTATGCCTTTTTATGGAGTAGACCTTTATGCCATAACCTATGCCTTTTTATGGAGTAGACCTTTATGCCATGCCCTATGCCTTTTTATGGAGTAGACCTTTATGCCATACCCTATGCCTTTTTGTGGAGTAGACCTTTATGCCATAACCTATGCCTTTTTATGGAGTAGACCTTTATGCCATACCCTATGCCTTTTTATGGAGTAGACCTTTATGCCATAACCTATGCCTTTTTATGGAGTAGACCTTTATGCCATACCCTATGCCTTTTTATGGAGTAGACCTTTATGCCATACCCTATGCCTTTTTATGGAGTAGACCTTTATGCCATACCCTATGCCTTTTTATGGAGTAGACCTTTATGCCATGCCCTATGCCTTTTTATGGAGTAGACCTTTATGCCATAACCTATGCCTTTTTATGGAGTAGACCTTTATGCCATGCCCTATGCCTTTTTATGGAGTAGACCTTTATGCCATAACCTATGCCTTTTTATGGAGTAGACCTTTATGCCATGCCCTATGCCTTTTTATGGAGTAGACCTTTATGCCATAACCTATGCCTTTTTGTGGAGTAGACCTTTATGCCATAACCTATGCCTTTTTATGGAGTAGACCTTTATGCCATAACCTATGCCTTTTTGTGGAGTAGACCTTTATGCCATGCCCTATGCCTTTTTATGGAGTAGACCTTTATGCCATAACCTATGCCTTTTTATGGAGTAGACCTTTATGCCATAACCTATGCCTTTTTATGGAGTAGACCTTTATGCCATAACCTATGCCTTTTTGTGGAGTAGACCTTTATGCCATAACCTATGCCTTTTTATGGAGTAGACCTTTATGCCATAACCTATGCCTTTTTATGGAGTAGACCTTTATGCCATAACCTATGCCTTTTTATGGAGTAGACCTTTATGCCATAACCTATGCCTTTTTATGGAGTAGACCTTTATGCCATAACCTATGCCTTTTTATGGAGTAGACCTTTATGCCATGCCCTATGCCTTTTTATGGAGTAGACCTTTATGCCATGCCCTATGCCTTTTTATGGAGTAGACCTTTATGCCATAACCTATGCCTTTTTATGGAGTAGACCTTTATGCCATAACCTATGCCTTTTTATGGAGTAGACCTTTATGCCATAACCTATGCCTTTTTATGGAGTAGACCTTTATGCCATAACCTATGCCTTTTTGTGGAGTAGACCTTTATGCCATAACCTATGCCTTTTTATGGAGTAGACCTTTATGCCATAACCTATGCCTTTTTATGGAGTAGACCTTTATGCCATAACCTATGCCTTTTTGTGGAGTAGACCTTTATGCCATAACCTATGCCTTTTTATGGAGTAGACCTTTATGCCATAACCTATGCCTTTTTATGGAGTAGACCTTTATGCCATGCCCTATGCCTTTTTATGGAGTAGACCTTTATGCCATAACCTATGCCTTTTTGTGGAGTAGACCTTTATGCCATACCCTATGCCTTTTTATGGAGTAGACCTTTATGCCATACCCTATGCCTTTTTGTGGAGTAGACCTTTATGCCATAACCTATGCCTTTTTATGGAGTAGACCTTTATGCCATAACCTATGCCTTTTTATGGAGTAGACCTTTATGCCATAACCTATGCCTTTTTATGGAGTAGACCTTTATGCCATAACCTATGCCTTTTTATGGAGTAGACCTTTATGCCATACCCTATGCCTTTTTATGGAGTAGACCTTTATGCCATACCCTATGCCTTTTTATGGAGTAGACCTTTATGCCATAACCTATGCCTTTTTATGGAGTAGACCTTTATGCCATGCCCTATGCCTTTTTATGGAGTAGACCTTTATGCCATAACCTATGCCTTTTTATGGAGTAGACCTTTATGCCATGCCCTATGCCTTTTTATGGAGTAGACCTTTATGCCATAACCTATGCCTTTTTGTGGAGTAGACCTTTATGCCATAACCTATGCCTTTTTATGGAGTAGACCTTTATGCCATAACCTATGCCTTTTTATGGAGTAGACCTTTATGCCATGCCCTATGCCTTTTTATGGAGTAGACCTTTATGCCATGCCCTATGCCTTTTTATGGAGTAGACCTTTATGCCATAACCTATGCCTTTTTATGGAGTAGACCTTTATGCCATAACCTATGCCTTTTTATGGAGTAGACCTTTATGCCATAACCTATGCCTTTTTATGGAGTAGACCTTTATGCCATACCCTATGCCTTTTTATGGAGTAGACCTTTATGCCATACCCTATGCCTTTTTATGGAGTAGACCTTTATGCCATAACCTATGCCTTTTTATGGAGTAGACCTTTATGCCATGCCCTATGCCTTTTTATGGAGTAGACCTTTATGCCATAACCTATGCCTTTTTATGGAGTAGACCTTTATGCCATGCCCTATGCCTTTTTATGGAGTAGACCTTTATGCCATAACCTATGCCTTTTTGTGGAGTAGACCTTTATGCCATAACCTATGCCTTTTTATGGAGTAGACCTTTATGCCATAACCTATGCCTTTTTATGGAGTAGACCTTTATGCCATAACCTATGCCTTTTTATGGAGTAGACCTTTATGCCATAACCTATGCCTTTTTGTGGAGTAGACCTTTATGCCATAACCTATGCCTTTTTATGGAGTAGACCTTTATGCCATAACCTATGCCTTTTTATGGAGTAGACCTTTATGCCATAACCTATGCCTTTTTATGGAGTAGACCTTTATGCCATAACCTATGCCTTTTTATGGAGTAGACCTTTATGCCATAACCTATGCCTTTTTATGGAGTAGACCTTTATGCCATAACCTATGCCTTTTTATGGAGTAGACCTTTATGCCATGCCCTATGCCTTTTTATGGAGTAGACCTTTATGCCATGCCCTATGCCTTTTTATGGAGTAGACCTTTATGCCATAACCTATGCCTTTTTATGGAGTAGACCTTTATGCCATAACCTATGCCTTTTTATGGAGTAGACCTTTATGCCATAACCTATGCCTTTTTATGGAGTAGACCTTTATGCCATAACCTATGCCTTTTTGTGGAGTAGACCTTTATGCCATAACCTATGCCTTTTTATGGAGTAGACCTTTATGCCATAACCTATGCCTTTTTATGGAGTAGACCTTTATGCCATAACCTATGCCTTTTTGTGGAGTAGACCTTTATGCCATAACCTATGCCTTTTTATGGAGTAGACCTTTATGCCATAACCTATGCCTTTTTATGGAGTAGACCTTTATGCCATGCCCTATGCCTTTTTATGGAGTAGACCTTTATGCCATAACCTATGCCTTTTTGTGGAGTAGACCTTTATGCCATACCCTATGCCTTTTTATGGAGTAGACCTTTGTGCCATACCCTATGCCTTTTTGTGGAGTAGACCTTTATGCCATAACCTATGCCTTTTTATGGAGTAGACCTTTATGCCATAACCTATGCCTTTTTATGGAGTAGACCTTTATGCCATAACCTATGCCTTTTTATGGAGTAGACCTTTATGCCATAACCTATGCCTTTTTATGGAGTAGACCTTTATGCCATACCCTATGCCTTTTTATGGAGTAGACCTTTATGCCATACCCTATGCCTTTTTATGGAGTAGACCTTTATGCCATAACCTATGCCTTTTTATGGAGTAGACCTTTATGCCATGCCCTATGCCTTTTTATGGAGTAGACCTTTATGCCATAACCTATGCCTTTTTATGGAGTAGACCTTTATGCCATGCCCTATGCCTTTTTATGGAGTAGACCTTTATGCCATAACCTATGCCTTTTTGTGGAGTAGACCTTTATGCCATAACCTATGCCTTTTTATGGAGTAGACCTTTATGCCATAACCTATGCCTTTTTATGGAGTAGACCTTTATGCCATGCCCTATGCCTTTTTATGGAGTAGACCTTTATGCCATAACCTATGCCTTTTTGTGGAGTAGACCTTTATGCCATAACCTATGCCTTTTTATGGAGTAGACCTTTATGCCATAACCTATGCCTTTTTATGGAGTAGACCTTTATGCCATAACCTATGCCTTTTTATGGAGTAGACCTTTATGCCATAACCTATGCCTTTTTATGGAGTAGACCTTTATGCCATAACCTATGCCTTTTTATGGAGTAGACCTTTATGCCATAACCTATGCCTTTTTATGGAGTAGACCTTTATGCCATAACCTATGCCTTTTTGTGGAGTAGACCTTTATGCCATACCCTATGCCTTTTTATGGAGTAGACCTTTATGCCATACCCTATGCCTTTTTATGGAGTAGACCTTTATGCCATAACCTATGCCTTTTTGTGGAGTAGACCTTTATGCCATACCCTATGCCTTTTTATGGAGTAGACCTTTATGCCATACCCTATGCCTTTTTATGGAGTAGACCTTTATGCCATAACCTATGCCTTTTTATGGAGTAGACCTTTATGCCATACCCTATGCCTTTTTATGGAGTAGACCTTTATGCCATAACCTATGCCTTTTTATGGAGTAGACCTTTATGCCATACCCTATGCCTTTTTATGGAGTAGACCTTTATGCCATAACCTATGCCTTTTTGTGGAGTAGACCTTTATGCCATACCCTATGCCTTTTTATGGAGTAGACCTTTATGCCATACCCTATGCCTTTTTATGGAGTAGACCTTTATGCCATACCCTATGCCTTTTTATGGAGTAGACCTTTATGCCATAACCTATGCCTTTTTATGGAGTAGACCTTTATGCCATACCCTATGCCTTTTTATGGAGTAGACCTTTATGCCATAACCTATGCCTTTTTATGGAGTAGACCTTTATGCCATACCCTATGCCTTTTTATGGAGTAGACCTTTATGCCATACCCTATGCCTTTTTATGGAGTAGACCTTTATGCCATACCCTATGCCTTTTTATGGAGTAGACCTTTATGCCATGACCTATGCCTTTTTATGGAGTAGACCTTTATGCCATACCCTATGCCTTTTTATGGAGTAGACCTTTATGCCATAACCTATGCCTTTTTATGGAGTAGACCTTTATGCCATACCCTATGCCTTTTTATGGAGTAGACCTTTATGCCATACCCTATGCCTTTTTATGGAGTAGACCTTTATGCCATAACCTATGCCTTTTTATGGAGTAGACCTTTATGCCATAACCTATGCCTTTTTATGGAGTAGACCTTTATGCCATAACCTATGCCTTTTTATGGAGTAGACCTTTATGCCATACCCTATGCCTTTTTATGGAGTAGACCTTTATGCCATACCCTATGCCTTTTTATGGAGTAGACTTTTATGCCATAACCTATGCCTTTTTATGGAGTAGACCTTTATGCCATAACCTATGCCTTTTTATGGAGTAGACCTTTATGCCATGCCCTATGCCTTTTTATGGAGTAGACCTTTATGCCATAACCTATGCCTTTTTATGGAGTAGACCTTTATGCCATGCCCTATGCCTTTTTATGGAGTAGACCTTTATGCCATAACCTATGCCTTTTTGTGGAGTAGACCTTTATGCCATAACCTATGCCTTTTTATGGAGTAGACCTTTATGCCATAACCTATGCCTTTTTATGGAGTAGACCTTTATGCCATACCCTATGCCTTTTTATGGAGTAGACCTTTATGCCATAACCTATGCCTTTTTATGGAGTAGACCTTTATGCCATACCCTATGCCTTTTTATGGAGTAGACCTTTATGCCATAACCTATGCCTTTTTATGGAGTAGACCTTTATGCCATACCCTATGCCTTTTTGTGGAGTAGACCTTTATGCCATAACCTATGCCTTTTTATGGAGTAGACCTTTATGCCATAACCTATGCCTTTTTATGGAGTAGACCTTTATGCCATAACCTATGCCTTTTTATGGAGTAGACCTTTATGCCATACCCTATGCCTTTTTGTGGAGTAGACCTTTATGCCATAACCTATGCCTTTTTATGGAGTAGACCTTTATGCCATACCCTATGCCTTTTTGTGGAGTAGACCTTTATGCCATAACCTATGCCTTTTTATGGAGTAGACCTTTATGCCATAACCTATGCCTTTTTATGGAGTAGACCTTTATGCCATAACCTATGCCTTTTTATGGAGTAGACCTTTATGCCATGCCCTATGCCTTTTTATGGAGTAGACCTTTATGCCATAACCTATGCCTTTTTATGGAGTAGACCTTTATGCCATGCCCTATGCCTTTTTATGGAGTAGACCTTTATGCCATAACCTATGCCTTTTTATGGAGTAGACCTTTATGCCATAACCTATGCCTTTTTATGGAGTAGACCTTTATGCCATAACCTATGCCTTTTTATGGAATAGACCTTTATGCCATGCCCTATGCCTTTTTATGGAGTAGACCTTTATGCCATAACCTATGCCTTTTTATGGAGTAGACCTTTATGCCATGCCCTATGCCTTTTTATGGAGTAGACCTTTATGCCATAACCTATGCCTTTTTGTGGAGTAGACCTTTATGCCATAACCTATGCCTTTTTATGGAGTAGACCTTTATGCCATAACCTATGCCTTTTTATGGAGTAGACCTTTATGCCATAACCTATGCCTTTTTATGGAGTAGACCTTTATGCCATAACCTATGCCTTTTTATGGAGTAGACCTTTATGCCATAACCTATGCCTTTTTATGGAGTAGACCTTTATGCCATGCCCTATGCCTTTTTATGGAGTAGACCTTTATGCCATAACCTATGCCTTTTTATGGAGTAGACCTTTATGCCATGCCCTATGCCTTTTTATGGAGTAGACCTTTATGCCATAACCTATGCCTTTTTGTGGAGTAGACCTTTATGCCATAACCTATGCCTTTTTATGGAGTAGACCTTTATGCCATAACCTATGCCTTTTTATGGAGTAGACCTTTATGCCATACCCTATGCCTTTTTATGGAGTAGACCTTTATGCCATGCCCTATGCCTTTTTATGGAGTAGACCTTTATGCCATAACCTATGCCTTTTTGTGGAGTAGACCTTTATGCCATAACCTATGCCTTTTTATGGAGTAGACCTTTATGCCATACCCTATTCCTTTTATGGAGTAGACCTTTATGCCATACCCTATGCCTTTTTATGGAGTAGACCTTTATGCCATACCCTATGCCTTTTTATGGAGTAGACCTTTATGCCATAACCTATGCCTTTTTATGGAGTAGACCTTTATGCCATAACCTATGCCTTTTTATGGAGTAGACCTTTATGCCATAACCTATGCCTTTTTATGGAGTAGACCTTTATGCCATACCCTATTCCTTTTTATGGAGTAGACCTTTATGCCATACCCTATGCCTTTTTATGGAGTAGACCTTTATGCCATAACCTATGCCTTTTTATGGAGTAGACCTTTATGCCATAACCTATGCCTTTTTATGGAGTAGACCTTTATGCCATGCCCTATGCCTTTTTATGGAGTAGACCTTTATGCCATAACCTATGCCTTTTTATGGAGTAGACCTTTATGCCATGCCCTATGCCTTTTTATGGAGTAGACCTTATGCCATAACCTATGCCTTTTTGTGGAGTAGACCTTTATGCCATAACCTATGCCTTTTTATGGAGTAGACCTTTATGCCATAACCTATGCCTTTTTATGGAGTAGACCTTTATGCCATACCCTATGCCTTTTTATGGAGTAGACCTTTATGCCATAACCTATGCCTTTTTATGAAGTAGACCTTTATGCCATACCCTATGCCTTTTTATGGAGTAGACCTTTATGCCATAACCTATGCCTTTTTATGGAGTAGACCTTTATGCCATGCCCTATGCCTTTTTATGGAGTAGACCTTTATGCCATAACCTATGCCTTTTTGTGGAGTAGACCTTTATGCCATAACCTATGCCTTTTTATGGAGTAGACCTTTATGCCATAACCTATGCCTGTTTATGGAGTAGACCTTTATGCCATACCCTATGCCTTTTTATGGAGTAGACCTTTATGCCATGCCCTATGCCTTTTTATGGAGTAGACCTTTATGCCATAACCTATGCCTTTTTGTGGAGTAGACCTTTATGCCATAACCTATGCCTTTTTATGGAGTAGACCTTTATGCCATACCCTATGCCTTTTTATGGAGTAGACCTTTATGCCATACCCTATGCCTTTTTATGGAGTAGACCTTTATGCCATACCCTATGCCTTTTTATGGAGTAGACCTTTATGCCATAACCTATGCCTTTTTATGGAGTAGACCTTTATGCCATAACCTATGCCTTTTTATGGAGTAGACCTTTATGCCATAACCTATGCCTTTTTATGGAGTAGACCTTTATGCCATACCCTATGCCTTTTTATGGAGTAGACCTTTATGCCATAACCTATGCCTTTTTATGGAGTAGACCTTTATGCCATACCCTATGCCTTTTTATGGAGTAGACCTTTATGCCATAACCTATGCCTTTTTATGGAGTAGACCTTTATGCCATAACCTATGCCTTTTTATGGAGTAGACCTTTATGCCATAACCTATGCCTTTTTATGGAGTAGACCTTTATGCCATAACCTATGCCTTTTTATGGAGTAGACCTTTATGCCATACCCTATGCCTTTTTATGGAGTAGACCTTTATGCCATACCCTATGCCTTTTTATGGAGTAGACCTTTATGCCATAACCTATGCCTTTTTATGGAGTAGACCTTTATGCCATAACCTATGCCTTTTTATGGAGTAGACCTTTATGCCATGCCCTATGCCTTTTTATGGAGTAGACCTTTATGCCATAACCTATGCCTTTTTATGGAGTAGACCTTTATGCCATGCCCTATGCCTTTTTATGGAGTAGACCTTTATGCCATAACCTATGCCTTTTTGTGGAGTAGACCTTTATGCCATAACCTATGCCTTTTTATGGAGTAGACCTTTATGCCATAACCTATGCCTTTTTATGGAGTAGACCTTTATGCCATACCCTATGCCTTTTTATGGAGTAGACCTTTATGCCATGCCCTATGCCTTTTTATGGAGTAGACCTTTATGCCATAACCTATGCCTTTTTGTGGAGTAGACCTTTATGCCATAACCTATGCCTTTTTATGGAGTAGACCTTTATGCCATAACCTATGCCTTTTTATGGAGTAGACCTTTATGCCATGCCCTATGCCTTTTTATGGAGTAGACCTTTATGCCATAACTATGCCTTTTTGTGGAGTAGACCTTTATGCCATACCCTATGCCTTTTTATGGAGTAGACCTTTATGCCATAACCTATGCCTTTTTATGGAGTAGACCTTTATGCCATACCCTATGCCTTTTTATGGAGTAGACCTTTATGCCATAACCTATGCCTTTTTGTGGAGTAGACCTTTATGCCATACCCTATGCCTTTTTGTGGAGTAGACCTTTATGCCATACCCTATGCCTTTTTTTGGAGTAGACCTTTATGCCATGCCCTATGCCTTTTTATGGAGTAGACCTTTATGCCATAACCTATGCCTTTTTGTGGAGTAGACCTTTATGCCATAACCTATGCTTTTTTGTGGAGTAGACCTTTATGCCATACCCTATGCCTTTTTATGGAGTAGACCTTTATGCCATACCCTATGCCTTTTTATGGAGTAGACCTTTATGCCATACCCTATGCCTTTTTGTGGAGTAGACCTTTATGCCATAACCTATGCCTTTTTATGGAGTAGACCTTTATGCCATAACATATGCCTTTTTATGGAGTAGACCTTTATGCCATACCCTATGCTTTTTGTGGAGTAGACCTTTATGCCATAACCTATGCCTTTTTATGGAGTAGACCTTTATGCCATAACCTATGCCTTTTTATGGAGTAGACCTTTATGCCATACCCTATGCCTTTTTATGGAGTAGACCTTTATGCCATAACCTATGCCTTTTTGTGGAGTAGACCTTTATGCCATAACCTATGCCTTTTTGTGGAGTAGACCTTTATGCCATGCCCTATGCCTTTTTATGGAGTAGACCTTTATGCCATAACCTATGCCTTTTTATGGAGTAGACCTTTATGCCATAACCTATGCCTTTTTATGGAGTAGACCTTTATGCCATACCCTATGCCTTTTTATGGAGTAGACCTTTATGCCATAACCTATGCCATTTTATGGAGTAGACCTTTATGCCATACCCTATGCCTTTTTGTGGAGTAGACCTTTATGCCATGCCCTATGCCTTTTTATGGAGTAGACCTTTATGCCATAACCTATGCCTTTTTATGGAGTAGACCTTTATGCCATGCCCTATGCCTTTTTATGGAGTAGACCTTTATGCCATAACCTATGCCTTTTTATGGAGTAGACCTTTATGCCATAACCTATGCCTTTTTGTGGAGTAGACCTTTATGCCATACCCTATGCCTTTTTATGGAGTAGACCTTTATGCCATAACCTATGCCTTTTTATGGAGTAGACCTTTATGCAATACCCTATGCCTTTTTGTGGAGTAGACCTTTATGCCATAACCTATGCCTTTTTG
>NC_136495.1:87726010-87763510 GCF_053919585.1 Euprymna scolopes | reverse complement strand
TATTTAGCAACATTCACTATCGATAAACTTTCCCCTATGACGTGCTTTATCTTCTGTTGATTTTCCTCTAAACCGCTTATATGCTTTCCTAATGCCTCTGTGTCACTTTCTGATACTGTACCGAATAATACATGTAGTACTTTACCTACGAAAGGTAGTATAGATCTCTTTCTAACTCGTTTTTGGGTCCCTTCTATTGCCAGTAATCCAATATCCCTAAAATATCCTCCCAACGTATCGGAGTCTTTGTTTCATCTTCTCTAAATGTCCTCCTAGTGATACAAATCACGCTGGATCAGAATTTATCCCAAGTTTTGATTGATTTTTCTGCATTTGCAGATTCAAGTCCGCCGCTAAGTCAACTTCGTGCTCTAGTTCCCTTTGAACCTTCCGATACGCTCCCAAATCAATGACGAATTTCAAGATCCACTTAGAGTGTGTAATTGTCACCTCGCTGGTCTTCTTAAATATTTTGCTGTGTGTGTGGCGCAGCGCTACTGTCCATCCAGCCATCATTACCATCATCATTATCAGGTGACGCATCCTACAAATACACATAGTAACGCTCTTTTATTATTTGTTCCATCTTTATTCCAATCACTCAATTCCATTTGCCCAAATAACTTTACGATAGAATTAATTGGACTTTCTTTGTCTTCTTTATCTTCTTCATAGCTATCTTTAATTTTCGCTCGTTTTGAGATAACATTGATAGGTCGTTTTATGCTGCTTCTAAGAAGTCTAGGTCCCATCACGTCGCCTATTACTTCTGGGGGCTGTGTCGACGGTATCGTATGGCTCTCTGATTCTTCAGCCCTATTCTCCTTACCAGCTTCCCTATCTCTCCGTACCAATAATGGAATATCATCTTCAGATCCCCAATCTTCCGAATCTGGAGGCGTAGTTGTTATCTCTGTTAGCAAGTCCATATCCTCTATCTCAAATTCTACCTCTAACTCCCGTTCATCTGCTATCTCATCATCAGCCCACCTATCCGTATCTTCCCGATCTCCTTCCGGATCTATCAGGGTGGCTTTCCTTACAGGTCTATCTGTCTGTATATTAGGCATTTTCCACTCCCTAATATTGGCTTCGCAGATATCTGACGCGTGAACCCTCTTCGTTTTATTCGTCAGTTAATCCCATATTTTATATGTTACCGGTCCCGTTTGTTTTACTATCCTATAGTACGGTCTCCATCTAGAATCTAATTTTCCTGTTCTTGTGCTCTGTAGTATACTGGGTCGCCAACTCCATATGTTTTCTTAACCCTTCCATCGTTGACTCTTTTGTTACCCTTTTTCTGTGCTGAGCTAATCCTTCGACGCACTTCACCATGATTTTCTTCCCCAGTATACCTTTTTTTTGGTAGTAGAAGATTATCTAATGGTAACACTACATCTCTACTGTGCACCAGGTAATATGGACAGAATTTAGTTGTATCATTATGTGAAAATCTGGCCGCTGCTAAGGCCTGATTCAAGAACAAGTCCCAATTCTCGACTTCGTCCTCTGATAACTTCGACAGCATATCTCCCAAAAACCTATGGAATCTCTCTACTTTAGCATTTCTCTGGGGGTGGTATGGAGAGGTGGTGATATGTTTCACTCCTAAATATCCCGTCACCTCCCTTATAGTGGTATTTACAAATTCTCTGCCATTGTCTGTCACTAACATACGTGGGACACCATACCTAGGGAAAATTTCATTCATAAGTATCTCCGCCATGGTCTGTGCATCCTTCCTTTGCACCGGGAATGCCTCTACCCAGCTAGTTAACCAATCGACCATGCTGACTATATACTTATTTCTCTTGTTACTACTATTATGTGGCCCTGAGACATACATGCTCCACTTCTCAAATGGATATGATGGAATATAAGTCTCCATTAGGGATGTCTTAGCGCCTTTAACAGCCCGCTTCTGGCAAGTGACACATTCCGTCACATAGGAGTGGATATTTTTATACATACCAGGCCAATAGTATTTCTTCGCTGAAATCGAGTAAGTCTTATCAATACCTACATGACCTAACCCGTCATGTGCTACCTGCACTACACTCGCCCTCACGTGACCATCCAGGACATACAAGCGTAACATTGGGTTCTTTTCTTCCCCATTTACATAGTACACCCGATCATCTTCCAACAGGTATTTTCTCGATTTTGAAAGCGGTAATTTCCCTTCTACTAGCGATTTCTTAAGTTCGCTATACTCTTTGTCCCTGCTCGCTTCTAACTTAAGTAGTTTCAGGTCTATCGATTTCCACCCAATCTTATCGGAATCGTTTTCTTGAGAGTCATTTTCTTCTGGCTCTATTTCATCTTTCATCTCCGAGGGCCTATTCTGCAATTGCTGAGAGTTGAGTATGCAGATTCTATAGTTATCATTAACTAGATTCTGATCACTAGCGTCAGCTTCTTCCCCTACCGCTTCGAGAATTCTAGATAATAAATCTGCACATGTGTTCTCTTTTCCGGACAGGTACTCTATCTTACAGTCGTAGCCACTCAGTTGCATAAGCCACAGTTGCACCTTTCGATTCTTCCATTCAGCATCGAACAAGTACTGTAATGGGCGATGATCAGCTTTTATAACGAACATCGCACCCGCTAAATAAAAATGCAGCTTTTGCAAAGCATACACGATGGCATAGGCCTCTTTTTCAATCACGGGCCACTTCTGTTGGGTCTTTGTTAACTTGTGAGAGAGAAAGTAGATAAGCATTTCATCCTTTATTCCCGGGATTACAGCTTCTGCCTCTTCACACGGCCGAGTCAAGCAAGCTCCTATACACATATCACTAGCATGCCTTAGCTAACACTTGCTTATTAGCTTTAAATAGTGTTCCTAATCTCTCTCGGTATTGATCAGGACAGTCTAATTCTACCTTGTCACTAATTGCTTCACTCTCTACAGGCATTTCTTCGCACCTCACTCTAGTTTTTAATGTTAACACTGAAGCTCTGCCTAACTTAGTTCCTGATCTAATGTTAACCGTCTTCAGACTCGTATTTGCTACAACTACCGGAAAATTCTGCGCCTGACCTTCCTGCACTAATGCTGGTAACACTGTCACGTCCTCATCCTCTTCTATGTGGGGAAGGGATAACACCTGATAAACAGCTTCGTTATCCCTTATAGCCCCTTCTACCTCACCCCAGCTCGTCACTGTTGTTCTAGGTGGAATCTTTAAAACTTCACGAGACACAAGGTCCACTCGAGCGAGGATCGTGCTACCTAAAATAATCTCTTCCTCCCCAAGGACTAACTTTGGAGGGTCAAATTTTAATACGGCTTTCCTCTGTCTAAGCCAGTCTCCTCCCAGTATCACGTCGTGGGTCATTTTTGGTGTTACATACAGTGTGTGGGATGTCTCGGTCTCCCCCACCTATATCTTTACTTCCAGCATCCAATCTAATCTGAATCTACCCCGATCTGCTTAAACGCGTTCACCTTAGTCAACATAAATCGGTCGGCAGGGTGTCTTAGTCTTTGCAACTCTAAAGAACTAATGACTGAAACTTCCGATCCGGTGTCTATCAGCGCTCTGAACGTTTTGCCCTCTATCTCAATGTTGCAGGTGAGTTTGTCATCTTCGGACCATATTTGACATAACTTAATCTCATCTCTATCCTTGTCCGTAGGATTCTTAACTTTACTTTTCCTCTTTCTACGACTGTCCCATAAACGCCCGCTCTTCCCGAACCCCTGGCATGTCTCCTTCTTCCTAAGTGGACAGCTAGTTGCGGTGTGCCCTCTTTCCTTACACTCGTCACACCGTACGAACCCCTTTGCCTTGCAACTCCGAATTAAGTGTTCTTCACTGCCGCACTTAAAACACTTAGGTCTCAACATACAGGCCCTCTTTGAATGTCCCGGGCGACCACAGTTGAAACAGTGCACCCCGTCTCTGCACTGATAACTATAGTGCCCCTCTTTTCCGCAATTGTAGCATTTTAATTTTAAAGCCCCATCTATGCTTTTCCGGACATTCCTATCTCTCCTAGGGGTCATCCGCCCTTTCGCTACTGGAGCGACCCTAACTAGTTTAAAGATTTCTTTGTTGGGGTCTTCCTGGGTTTTAATTTTGTTCTGGGTGGATTGTTTCTGTCCTTAATCCTACATTCATGTGCCCTGTGCCCTTCTTTCTGGCAAACAAAGCACAATAGACCCCTCTTAAAGTTAGGATGGGGTATGTATCTTCCCCCTACCCTTAAGTCCCGGTGTTCTGGATTCGTGGCTTCTTCTTCCCAACTCTGAAGCTCAGGGCATTTTGCTCGGATGTGTCCTCGTCGACCGCATCCATAGCAGACCTTCAACCAGTCTGTCTTGTTCTCCTCCAATTTTCCTAATCTCAGGAGAAGAGCTTCAGCTCGTCGAGCCTGTGCAAAGGCCTCCTCCAACGTGTTAGGTTCTGCCCTTGCCACGTTCTCACGCAACAGAAAATTACTCAAAGCGTCTGTGAAGAACTCTGCCAGCTGGGCCTGGGAGCCGGATCATTTCTCCGATCTTGATCCGGGTAGGCTACCTTAGCAAGAACACTCATGCGTCACTCTAGGTGAGCAATGGATTCTCCATCCCTCTGCTTCACCCCTATCAGCGCTCGAGCTGCCTCTGTTCGGCTTGAGTGACTGCCGAAGTGCTGCTGGATGTCATGTTCAAACCTCTCCCAGTTGGTTTGAGATCTGTACTTATCCAAATACTCCCCAATCCATTCTGAGGCAACGCCCTCCGTATAGTCATACGCCAGTAAGATCATATTGGCCCCTGGCAGGTTATAGATGTGCCCTTTCTTTTCTATTGCTTTGAGCCAGGGTCCCAACTCCACAGCCAAACCTGTGAACAGTGGAATTCTGGATCCCGTTGCATTAAGTTTTGAGGTTAGCCAACCCTCCCTCTTCAATCCCACGACCCAACTCCTCTGCAGCCCTAGTAGATTCCATATTAAAAAAAATTAAGCGCTCTTTGAAAAAAGCCCACAAGAAGTCCAAAAACGAACAATGACAAAGCAAAAAGGAAGTGAAAACAAGGAAAATAGTGGTTTTCCTACCTGATCGCCGAGATATTCCTGGTTCTGTGCTGGTTTTTGTTAACTCGCTTGTTGGGAGGTCCCACCTGTTATAAACAGTAAACCTCCTGTTTTTTTTTGGTTTGTTTTTTTTTTTTGGTTAGCTAACACACCTTCTTCCTGATTTCAATAATCCTGGTAAGCGGCTACCAAATGTCACCCCCACTCTTTCACCAGTCGGTTGAGGACGATCGTCGACCTCGGAACCCTTCCACTGCCGGTGATAATTCTTGGCCATCTAAAGTTACTGGTATGGGGAAGTGACCGAATTATCACTTGATCGTCTAGTTATATATCCTGGACCAATTCGTTGTGTACCCTCTTAACAACGAACGTCGTTGAAGGAGAGGCGTGGATTTTTTTTGTGTAATAAAAGAAAAAAATCAGGATAAAATGATTCTGCACCAAATATATATTAACAAAAATAACAGTACAGTTCTTATAATTCTTTCAGAGTCCTGAAGGAAGCGATGTGTTATTATGCTTATAATATGGTCAAAGGTATCAGCTTGTAACCTTGTGGAGTGTCGGTCTCTAGGTATCTGAAGAAATGTATCAAGTCAAGAGCAAACTCTTCTCCAAGAAATGCCTGCGCATTCTCCATTTTGTCCATCTAACTTGTTGATATATAAATAAACAATTATATCGCCCTCTGAACATCACACAGATATTATTTCTTTTTTGTTTAGAAATTCAATTATCAGTCCATAATCTAAATTATCATTTACAAAAATAACAATGGCTCGCTTCAAAGATCTGATCGAACTCAGATACACAGTTCTCAGGTTTCTTAAAAAAACACTTCATACCAAGTAGTTTTGCCTTTCTTCCTAACCTATCCACACCCTTACTTTGTTACATATATATATATATATAATGTATATATATAATGCATATATAATGTGCGCGGTGGATACTAGAAAGCAGATTGGCTAACTAGAAATCCTAAACATATATAAAAACAAGAAGCAACCACAGAATTCACGCATAAGCCTGACGAATCCTACAGTGGATGAAACGCTGAATATTCAGTGTAGCTAAATCTCCATATATATTTTATAAATTACTATAATGTATATGTATATATATATAATGTATATGTATATATATATAATGTATATGTATATATATATATAATGTATATGTATATATATATAATGTATATGTATATATATATATAATGTATATGTATATATATATATAATGTATATGTATATATATATAATGTATATGTATATATATATAATGTATATGTATATATATATAATGTATATGTATATATATATATAATGTATATGTATATATATATAATGTATATGTATATATATATAATGTATATGAATATATATATAATGTATATGAATATATATATAATGTATATGTATATATATATATATAATGTATATGTATATATATATAATGTATATGTATATATATATAATGTATATGTATATATATATAATGTATATGTATATATATATATAATGTATATGTATATATATAATGTATATGTGTATATATATAATGTATATGTATAATGTATGTGTATATATATAATGTATATGTGTATATATATAATGTATATGTATAATGTATGTGTATATATATAATGTATATGTATATATATATATAATGTATATGTATATATATATAATGTATATGTGTATATATATAATGTATATGTATATATATATAATGTATATGTATATATATATAATGTATATGTATATATATATAATGTATATGTATATATATAATGTATATGTATATATATAATGTATATGTATATATATATAATGTATATGTATATATATAATGTATATGTATATATATAATGTATATGTATATATATAATGTATATGTATATATATAATGTATATGTATATGTATATATATAATGTATATGTATATGTATATATATATAATGTATATGTATATATATAATGTATATGTATATATATAATGTATATGTATATATATAATGTGTATATATATATATAATGTGTATATATATATAATGTATATGTATATATATAATGTGTATATATGTATATATATAATGTGTATATATATATATATATAATGTATATGTATATATATATATAATGTATATGTATATATATATAATGTATATGTATATATATAATGTATATGTATATATATAATGTATATGTATATATATAATGTATATGTATATATATAATGTATATGTATATATATAATGTATATGTATATATATAATGTATATGTATATATATAATGTATATGTACATATATATAATGTATATATATGTATATATAATGTATATATATGTATATATATAATGTATATATATGATGTATATATATGTATATATTTATATATATAATGTATATATAATGTGTATATATGTATAATGTATATATATAATGTATATATATAATGTATGTATGTATATATATAATGTATGTATGTATATATATAATGTATGTATATATATAATGTATATATATTGTATATAATTTATATATATATGTATATATATATTGTATATATATATTGTATATATATTGTATATAATTTATATATATATGTATATATATATTGTATATATATTGTATATAATTTATATATATATGTATATATATATTGTATATATATATTTTATATATATTGTATATAATTTATATATATATGTATATATATATTGTATATATATTGTATATAATTTATATATATATGTATATATATATTGTATATATATTGTATATAATTTATATATATATATGTATATATATATTGTATATATATATTGTATATATATTGTATATAATTTATATATATATGTATATATACATTGTATATATATATTGTATATATATTGTATATAATTTATATATATATGTATATATACATTGTATATATATATTGTATATATATTGTATATAATTTATATATATATGTATATATATATTGTATATATATATTGTATATATATTGTATATAATTTATATATATATGTATATATATATTGTATATATATTGTATATAATTTATATATATATGTATATATATATTGTATATATATGTATATAATTTATATATATGTATATAATGTATATATATATGTATGTAATATATATATAATGTATATGTATGTAATGTATATATATGTATATAATGCATATATATATACAATGTATGTATGCATATATATAATGTATATATATATATAATGCATATATATAATGTATATATAAATGGTATATATATAATGTATATATATAATGTATATATAAATGGTATATATATAATGTATATATAATGTATATATAAATGGTATATATATAATGTATATATAATGTGTATATATATAATGTGTGTATATATATGATGTGTATATATAATGTGTATATATATAACGCGTATATACAATGTATATATATATATGTGTATATAAATGATGTATGTATATGTGTATATATAAAATGTGTATATATACAATGTATAAATATATTGTATATATATATATATTGTATATATATATATATTGTATATATATATAATGTGTATATATATAATGTGTATATATACAATGTATGAATATATTGTATATATATATATTGTATATATATATAATGTGTATATATATAATGTTTGTATATATTTATATAGTGTATATATATTGTATATTTATATATATATATATATACAATGTATATATATTGTATATATATATGTACAATGTATATATATACAATATATATAATGTATATATACAATGTATATATACAATGTATATATACAATGTATATATATAATGTATGTATACAATGTATATATATAATGTATATATACAATGTATGTATATCATGTATATATATATAATGTATATATACAATGTACGTATATCATGTGTATATATACAATGTACGTATATCATGTGTATATATACAATGTATGTATATCATGTATATATATACAATGTATAGATATAATGTGTATATATATAATATATATATAATGTATAGATATAATGTGTATATATATAATATATATATAATGTATATATATATGTGTTTATATATAACGTATATATATAATGTATATATATAATGTATGTATATATGATATATGTATATAATGTATATATAATGTATATATATGTATATATATAATCTACATATATATATAAAATGTACGTATATATAATGTATATATATATGTATATATATTATCTGTATATATATATAATGTGTATATATATAGTGTATATATATAGTGTGTATATATATAGTGTGTATATATATAATGTCTATATATATATAATCTATATATATAAATTATATATATGATGTATATATAACGTATATATATAATGTATTTATATATAATTTATATATATAATGTGTATATATATAATGTATATAGTGTATATATATAATGTGTATATGTATAGATATAATGTGTGTGTATATATATATATATAATGTATATATATGTATATATATGTATGTATGTATATACTGTATATATATGTATATAATGCATAAATAATGTATATATATATGTATATACTGTATATATATGTAGATACTGTATATATATGTAGATACTGAATATATATTAATATACAGTATATATATGTATATAATGTATATATACAATGTATATATATATTTTATATACATGTATATAATGTAGATATACAATGTATATATATATTGTATATATATGTATATATACATGTATATAATGTATATATATATATAATGTATACCTATAAGTGTATTTACAATGTGTATATATAATGTATGTATATATAATGTATGTGCATACATATATAATTTATACATATAATGTAGATATATAGTGTATACATATATATAATGTGTGTATATATAAAGTATATATATACATTATATATATAATGTATACTGTATATATATATATAATGTATATATACAAAGCATATATAATGTATATATAATGCATATATATGTATATATCATGTATGTATATATAAAGCATATATATAATGTATATATAAAGCATATATATAATGTATATATAATGCATATATACAATGTATGTATATGATGTATATATATGTATATATAATGTATATATCTATAATGTATATATATGTATAATGTATATATAATGTATATATTTATAATGTATATACGTATAATGTATATATAATGTATATATATATGTATATGTATATATATATAATGTATATATATATGTATATATATAATTTATATATAATGTATATATGTAATGTACATATATATGTAATCTATGTATATATATAATGTGTATATATATAATGTATATATATATATAATGTATATATATAATATATATATATATTGTATATATGTAATGTACATATGCATAATATATGTACACATATATATATATAATATATATATATATGTACACATATATATATATATATGTACACATATATATATATATATATGTACACATATATATATATATATTATGTATATATATAGTTTATATATATGTACATATATATAATGTATATATATAATAAACATACATAAATATTGCACATATGCATATTATATATACACATATATATAATGTATATATATATATTATGTATGTATATAGTTTATATATATGTAATATATGTACACATATATATAATGTATATAATGTATATATATAATGTGTATATATATAATATATATAATATATTATATATAATATGTATATATAATGTATATATAATGTATAAAGATCATGTGAAGTTATATATATAATTTATATATATATTATATATAATATATATAATGTATATATATATGATTATACATAATGTATATATATGTATATATATACTGTATGTATATATATAATGTATATATATGTATATATATATATATGTATATATATACTGTATGTATATATAACATGTATATGTGTATACATGTATATTTATATATAATGTATGTATATGTTTATATACATAATGTATATGTATATATAACATGTATATGTGTATACATGTATATTTATATATAATGTATGTATATGTTTATATACATAATGTATATGTATGTATTACATGTATATGTGTATCAATGTATATTTATATATAATGTATGTATATATATATATTTAAAGTGTATATATAATGGTTATATATAATGTATATATATAATGTATACATGTATTTAATATATATATAATGTATATATATAATGTATACATGCATATTTTTTTTTTTTTTTTTTTTTTTACAAAGGCATCACGACATTATCAAGGCCCAGAGGCCACTCAAGGATAAGGGTTAAAGAGTGTACAGTAGAAATTGGTCAATATAGTAATCATTAGTAATGAAAATTTGGTAAATTTAATAACTGATATGGAACGGCTCATCAAGAACTTATTTACTTTAGACTTGAACACAACCATATTGTAGTCAGCCGGAAAGCAGGAAAACGGAAGACAATTCCACAGGCGTGCAGTTCTAAGAAAGAAGCTTTGTTCATGGAATCTACGTTTAGGTTTAGGCACAGATAAAGAGTGGGGGAAATTATTGATAGTGTTTACAGCTAGACGAGTGTTTCTTGTGAAAGTTTGGCGAGGGGGGGACCATAGATTGAAGCTCAGTTGAACACTTTCCATGAAAATAACGATACATCAGAGCCAAACTCGCAACATCTCTTCTGTGAGATAGAGGTTGCAAGGAGGAGAAAAGGACATCTCCTACGAGGCTACGAAGTCTATTTTGAACTCTATCAAGGCAGGACAAGTCCTTTCTAGCAGCTCCTGCCCAGATGTGGCAACAGTATTCCATCCTTGGACGTACCTGGCTCTTATATAGGTAGAGAATAGCATCAGCAGTGAGATATCTACTGGATCGATAGAAAGATCCCACCATTTTTCCAGCGGCCTTGGCAACAGATTTGATATACGTGTTCCATTTAAGATCAGGAGTAATGGTCAAGCCCAGAAGCTTGTCAAAACTTGAGGCCTCCTGAAGACGAGAGCCATTCATTTCAATTGATGACAAATGTGAATTAGAATGTTGATGATGTAAAGAGAGAAGCTTGGTTTTAGATGCATTAAAAGTAACCAGCCACTCCTTTCCCCATTGTACTACGTGCTCAAGATCAGAGGAGAGAGAATTGGAGAGAACTTGGTCGTTTACTGTCTTAGATGTGCTACCATAAATGGTAGTGTCGTCAGCATAAATGTCTACAAATGATGTAAGGATATGATTTGGAAGATCATTAATGTAGATCAGGAAAAGAGTTGGGCCCAGGATGGATCCCTGAGGGACACCGGCATTAATACTGTGAGCTTCTGATTTTTGCCCCTCAACTACTACTCTTATGAACCTATCAGAAAGAAATGATTTAATAATTGAGAAGACTTTTCCAGCTATACCATAGCTAGCGATCTTATGAAGTAAACCTTTATGCCATACCCTATCAAAGGCTTTAGATATGTCAAGAGCAATTGCCCTAGAAAGATTGCCACCGTTGAGAGATTTGCTAATCCTATGCGATATAACTGTAAGGACATCTGCTGTAGATCTAGCAGAACGGAAACCATATTGAGTGTCACTAAGAAGGTTATTTTTGTTGAGATGTTTGATTACTTCTGTATTTAACACAGATTCTAGCAACTTACTCATGACGCACAGGAGACTTATTGGCCTGTACTGAGAGGGGGATGAGCGATCACCTGAATTCTTAAATACAGGGCATACTGATGAGATTTTCCAGGGAGATGGGAAACTATTCTCCTTAAGACAACGTTTAAACAGTTTTGTAAGTATGGGCGCTAATTCAGGTTGAAGTTTTTTGAGTACTATAATTGGAATACCATCAGGGCCAGTTGCTTTACTCGAATCAAGGTTTTTGATTAGCTTCGCAACATCACGTACAGATATACGTACATCACATAGCGTGTTTTCTGATACAGGAGGAAATATTGGAGGTTGGCGGTCTTGGTCGCAAAGGGTAGAATTAGCTGCAAAGTTCTTGACAAAGAGTTTGGCTTTGTCTGATGCTGACGAGATTACCTCAGGTCCATTGATAATAGTTGGGATGGAGCACACGCTTCTATTCAGGATTCTGTTTGCTATTTGCCAAAACTGGTGGGAACCAAGCCTCTGCTCAGCTACTTTGGACTTAACAGATTGAGCATACAACACTCTTGCGTTCCTTATTACTTTCTTACAATGGTTGCTGGCAGTCCTGAAAACGGCTTTAGTTTCCATACATCTATTACGTTTGAAGCAGTGGAAAAAGTGATTTCTGTGCGCAATGGCAGCAGCACATTCTGGAGAGAACCATGGCTGGCTGTTAGGTTTTTGCTGAAACTTTTTAGAGGGTATGAAATGGTCAATACCTACAATTAACCATTCAGTTAGGTCTAATACTATAGAGGACACATCCTTTTTAAACATGGAATGCAGAGGTAGATCAGATATAAATATACGGAAGCTATCCCAGTCAGCCTTAGTGTATCGATATACTGTACGATGAAGAGGTACGTCTGGGGACTTATTACATTTCATTTTTATCTTAATTGATACAACAGAGTGGTCGGAAGATCCAAGAGGCGACAGAACAGAAACTGAACATAGTTCAGGGCAAGTTGTGAGAAAAAGGTCTAGTAGGCTCGCATACTGGCCGTCATTATCGGGCACACGGGTAGGTTCCTGAACAATCTGAGTGAGGTCATAGGCAATGGAGAAATCATGACAGAACCTCCCCTCATCATCGGTCTTGTTTGAGTGGGTCAACCATTCGACGTTGTGAACATTGAAGTCTCCACATACGTGAATGTTAGCTGAAGGATAAGTAGAAAGGACTTGGTCAATTTTCTCAGATATGCTTTGAAAGATAGTAACTCCGCTGTTGTGGGGGCGATAGAGAGTAAATATAAATGCAGTAGTGTGAGCTAAAGCAACCCGGAAGCACATATAGGGTAAGTTAGGATCTTCCCTGGAGATGTCCCTCCCACATGGAAAGCTATCTTTAATATAGGCACATATTCCATGCCCATGGCGATCTTGGGGGTCAGATTTAGAAGTTAAGTTAGAGTATCCTGAAATTGCAAACTCATCTAGGGAAATAGCCTGTCCAATGCCAGTTTCACTTAAAAATAAAAGGTCTGGTTTAGTCTCCTGTAATTGGGTTTCAACCTCTGGAAGGTTAGAACGAAGACCCCTGATGTTGGAGAAGGAGACATGGTAGGAGGGGTCTACGTTGGAAGTTGGAGAACCGGGTTTAATCGTGTATTTTTTCTTGAAACTTGTCATGATGAAATTTTGGAATTTGTGGACTAGGTCGACAGATTTACTTAGAGCAGGACAGAGAGGGGAAATTAAGAGAGAAAAAGAAACGAAGAATTTTTTTTTTTTATTTGTAGCTAATGATAAGGTAAAGCCGTAACAATTACCCACTAGTATGGCATCGAGAGGCCCCACCAGAAGCTACTGCATGGTCCAGAATCCATTCACCAAATGGCAATACAGCAGCCCCAGTACTTTGCACCTGCTGATAGGACAGCCTCCTTAGTGGTTAATCCAAGGTTTGGGTCCCTGACTATCAGGCGGATAACGTCAGCCCAGACAAAACGTTTACCTCCAGCACCCTTACTAGTGACATGGCTACAAGGATAGACATAGAAACAGAAAATTTCCGCCATCTCAGTCAACTGTTCGCAAAAATACTGCCAACCTAGAAAACAGCTTTTTCTTCTCCCTTTGTCCGAAAAATCACTCATTTAAAAAAATGAGAACTGAGGGACAAATAAGAAGAAGCGAGAGTAACAGGAGCTGCCGATAACGCATCCACAATGCGTTTTCTACTCTCCATTAAAAAAAAAACAAAAAAAAAACACAAAAAAAAAAAAAAAAAAAAAAAAAAACTATTAAGTATTGTACTTAATAAAAGTCCAACGGACGTGTTTAAGGGAAAGTATGGTGATAGATTCCCCTCACACGAACTAAAAATGAGTATAATTCGTAATTTTTGCTATCAACTCGGTAGATAAATAAACATATGTACGAGGAAAAAAAAAAAAAAAAAAGCTAGCATTTAATAAAACAGAAATACACAAATTAAATACTGAAATAAAATGGAGTTGTTAATATTTTAAATCTAAAATAAAAAGCATGATTGAAATCACTTATCTCAACAAAAACAATTCTGTCTCCAAATTGCAAACTGTATTGAAAGAAATTCAGTTAGTAGCGTTCAAAACATTCTTTTGAAATCAGCCGTTAAAAGAAAATTGTGATTTTATTCTGAACTTAAGCTAGTAACGTTTTAAGAAGCTTACGATATAAAAGAAAAGGCTGATGGGGGGGGGTGTTCTTCCGAAAGTAAGTTGGTGCCGTTATAAGTAATTTCGAGATAAGATGGAAGCCGGTATTGGACTAGAAAAAAGCTAGCATTTAATAAAACAGAAATACACAAATTAAATACTGAAATAAAATGGAGTTGATAATATTTTAAATCTAAAATAAAAAGCATGATTGAAATCACTTATCTCAACAAAAACAATTCCGTCTCCAAATTGCAAACTGTATATAATATATATATAATGTATACATGTATATAATATACATATATAATGTATACATGTATATAATGTACATATATAATGTATACATGTATATAATATATATAATGTATAGATGTATATAATGTATATATATAACATTTATATATATAATATATGTATATGTAATGTATCCATGTATATAATGTATATATAATGTTTATATATATAATTTGTATATATATATATAATTTGTATATATATATATATATAATGTGTATATATATATAATTTGTGTCTATATATTGTGTGTATATATATAATGTGTATATATTATATGTATATATATATAATGTATATATATATCTATATATATATATAATGGATATATATTATTATTTTATGTATATATATATATAATATATAATGTATATATATAATATATATATAATGCATATATATAATGTATACATATATGCATATATATAATGTATACATAATGTATATATATATTTATATAATGTATCCATATATGTATCATGTATACATATAATGTATACATATAATATATAATATATTTAGATTGTATATACATATAATGTATATATATAATATATATATATATAATGTATGTATATATATATATAATGTATGTATATATATATAATGTGTGTATATATATATAATGTATGTATATATATATAATGTATGTATATATATATAATGTATGTATATATATAATGTATATATATATATACTATGTATGTATATATATAATGTATGTATATATATAATGTATATATATACTATATATACATATAATGTATATATATAATATATATATACAATGTATATATATACAATGTATATATAATTATAAATAATGTATATATATAATGTGTGTATATATATATATATATGTATATACTGGATTATGTTCAACTTCTTCTTTGTAAAAGGGGTTTTCTTTAGCCCAGAAGTATATGTTTCGACTGGGATTTTTCGGCCAGTATCCTGGGACTTTTCGGCCACCCTGTATATATGTATATACATAAATGTATATATATAATGTATATATATATAATATATATGTGTGTAATGTATATACATTATATATATATATGTATAATGTATATATATATTTAATGTATATACATAATATATATATGTATAATGTATATATATGTATATAATCTATATATTGCATATATTGTATATATATGTATATAATATGTATATATTGTATATAATGTATATATTGTATATATATGTATATAATTTATATATATTGTTAAGAGAAACATTTTCACACCCTTCATATATATCAATTAAGCAGACACCCCTTCCCACACCCAATCCTTAGCAGACGGAGTGAAAATGAGGCTGGCCGAGCGACCTAGATTTCTACACCCACGCAATGACCTTCAACTGTCGCCAACAAGAAAAGGCGGGAGAATAAAAGCAGTTCGACGAAGGCGGTGGACACTGAAACATGTGTGGGGGCATTCTGCTCGAAAAATGGAAACACCGCGGTTGATTCACATGGTGAAAAAAAAAAAAAAAAAAAAAACATCTCGTCGACTCGTATCGTGCCACAAAGGAACAATATATACCCACCTTGGCACTAATCGATTGGAATTCACGCCGTGCTGATTAGGAATAACATATATCCACTTTAGCATAAATGGATTGGAATTTACGAGAATCGATTCTTCAAACCAGCACCTCATAAAAGGGAAAAAAGCTTCGGGTGAATTGAACGTCGACTCAACAAAAGAAGTTAAGTAACTCTTTCTAAATTGTTTTTGCTCGATCAATTATGTGAACTGTAGAATGCCCCATGAAAAAAAGGAAATAGAAAAAGAAAAAAAATGGGGAAAAGAAAAGCAACCCTCGAACTAAGGTTTTTTTTTTCTACATGCTGAATCCCCCCCGTTGATCGGCCCATAAGTAACATATCATTGACTATAAAAAAAAAAAGAAAAAAAGGAAGAAGAAAAAAAAAAGGGGGAAAGAAAATAAAAAAAAATAGAGGAAAGAGGGAAAAATTATCTCTATATCTTGAGACTTTCAGTGTGACCCCCCCCTCTCTGAGTATCACTCATATCTCGTTGATTCTCATCGAAGAGAACAAAAAGAACCTTCCTAAGACAATCGAAATATCACTCACCCCCCCCTTCTCCTTGTCCCAAATCATTGTCTGCATGTATATATTCTTTTATTCTTTTTTTTTCATGTTATTTCAGTTATGATTTCAGTTGCATGTTCTGTTTTCGTAGTTACATTTTACCCGGTTCAATTTGTTTAAATAAATTGTTGATTTAATAACTCTCATACCCGTGTCGACTTGTGTCTCTTTTGTTTGCCTTACATTGCTGCCCGTGAATGCCTCGAGTATATTCCATGACGATTCTGGTCTGAACCTGGACACTGTACCATAGAGACCGCATAATTTGCAGTCGGTACCCGTCAAACTTTTCTTTTTCTTAAAACGCGTGCCCGGCCTTGGGATTTTCTCTGAGAACTCCAACCTTGGTACCGTACAGGGAGCTTCTCGTCAAGAAACAGGCTCATGGTACCGTCACATGGGGGCTCTCCGGAGATCAGTTATACACCAAGCAAGTGTAATTTCCTTGCTTGAATAAAAAAAAAAAAAATCCTCGTGAACGTACTTGTGCATTATACACGGATGGTAAGGCAAAATGACGGACACCGACGAATTCCTTAAAAATCCATCCCCAGATAAATTATATGGATTAAAAAAAGATGATCTAATAGTAATAGGAAAGAAATTAGACCTAGAGGTTAGGGGGGCTATGAGGAAAAGCCAGTTAATGAGAATAATAGCTGAGCACATGGTAGACAATGACCGCTTCGATGAAGAAGTGCTGGAAGATTTACCGGCGGAGAAAACGACCATGACTCCTGATCAGGTCTAACTAGAGAAAGCCAGAATAATGGCGAAAGCCGAGGTAGAAAAAGCTCGAATCGAGCAAGAGATTAGGATGAGCGAATTAAGTATAGCTCACCAGCCACAGCAAGTCAGACAAAACAGATTCGACATAACTAAACAAGTGCGATTGGTCCCAAAATTTGTAGAAAAGGAGGCGGACGATTACTTTGCGCACTTCGAGAGAACCGCCCTAAATATGGGCTGGCCACAAGAGTGTTGGGCAATGCTGTTACAAACGGCATTAAGCGGTAAGGCCCAAAAGACATATGCGGCACTTCCAGCGGAAGACTGTGCCGATTACGAGGTAGTAAAAGAAGCAATTCTTAAAAGTTATTAACTCGTCCCACAAGCTTATCAACAGAAGTTCAGAAACTCAAAGAAAAGCGAGGGACAAACCTACGTAGAGTTCGTTAAACTCAAAGAGAATTATTTTGATCGGTGGTGCAATGCCAAAAACATAGAGGGTAACTTCAACAAATTGAAACAACTCATGTTAATTGAGGAATTTCAAAACTGCATACCCGATGACATGAGGATACACCTGACCGACAAAAAGGCTGAAACAGCAATCGATATAGCCACGGCAGCCGACGAATACATATTGACTCACAAGAGAAGCAGGGCAAAACTACAGGGACCCATGCAGTCACAGGTCAGGGAGCATTGTGCAGTAAAGACACTGTACGAAAATCCACGAGTACCCATCAGAAATCCCCTCAACACAACCAACCGACCAGTACTGGGACGGGAAGCGAGACCTATAGTATGCTTCAACTGTGGGAAGCCAGGTCATGTAGCTGCGAAGTGTCAGGCGAAACGATTCACGGAGATGAATCGGAATACCCCAGCCAAACCACAAGGGGCGATATCTCAGGGAATAGATGAAACGTACGAACCCCTCATATCGAAAGGATATATCGCGCGAGATAAGGAAGGTCAAGGGGAACCCATTAACATTCTCAGGGACACGGGAGCATCCCAATCCCTAGTGAAAAGAGGATGTATGCCTAAAGAAGCGACAAGAGCCGCAGGTAGAGCGACCACGATAAGGGGCATAGGAAACGGACCCATAACGATTCCACTATTTAAAGTCCACTTAGTGTCGGATTGGCGCTCAGGAGAAATAACTGTAGGCGTAATTGACGAATTACCGATGACAGGGGTAGCCATGATACTAGGAAATGACATCGCGAAATATCAAGACGGGAAACTCATAGGGGTGACCACAAGAAGTAGAGCGATAGAGAAGGGAAATGTAGAAGACAAGCCGTCAGGGGAAAAGCAACCGAGACCGGTGGTAACACCCCAACCTTGTTTACCCGTGCCACGACAAGTGCTGATCAAGGAGCAACGGAATGACGGCGACCTAAAATCCTTATTCTGTCGGGTTGGAGAAGAATATCCTAACAAATCAAAAAGGCAATATTTCCTCAATAGGGGCGTACTAATGAGGAAATGGAATGCCCCCAAGACAAAGGGAGAGTCGGGAGATACTGTGCGGGAACAAGTAATGGTACCCGACATGTATCGAGAGGATATCATGAAAGTGGCACATGAGATACCACTGGCGGGCCACCTAGGTGTCAACAAGACCCTAGAAAAGTTGACCAGACATTTCTACTGGCCAGGAATCGTGGGAGATGTCAAAACGTTCTGTAGAACTTGTGGGACGTGCCAAAAGACTGGAAAACCCAACCAGAATATTCCCCCGGCCCCACTCCAACCTATACCGGCAGTGGAAGAACCGTTTAGTAGGGTAATAGTGGACTGTGTAGGACCGCTACCCAAAACCAAAACAGGACACAAATTTATATTAACTATAATGTGCGCGTCCACAAGGTTTCCAGAGGCGATCCCACTGCGCAACATATCAACGAAAAAGGTGGTAGATGCCCTGATAAACTTTTTCACTAAAATGGGGCTACCCAGAACCATACAGACAGACCAAGGATCTAATTTTACGTTGAGGCTATTCGAGCAGGCTACGGAGCAACTGGGAATCACCCACATAAAATCCAGCGCTTATCACCCTCAATCGCAGGGGGCTCTGGAACGCTTCCACGCCACCCTGAAAACCATGCTCAGGGGCTATTGTATGGAACACGATGCCGAATGGGATCAAGGGATCCCATTTGTGCTTTTCGCAGCTCGAGAAGCCGTGCAAGACTCGTTGGGGTTCAGTCCCTTCGATCTAGTCTTCGGTCATCAGGTACGAGGACCATTAAAAATGATAAAAGAGAAATGGGTCAGCGATGAACCCTTGCCAAATAACATGACGGATTACGTCACTAAAATGCGACAAACCTTAGCCGAAACACGGAAGTTAGCTAAGACCCACCTAGAAAGTAGTCAGAGGGTCATGAAGACCACATACGATAAAAAGGCAGTAGATAAAAAGTTCGAAGAAGGAGAGGAAGTGTTAGTACTCATACCCCTGAATGGTCAACCATTCAAGTCGAAATATCAGGGACCGTACACAATTACTGAAAAGATAAGCCCACTAAAGTATAAGATATCTACCCCCAAGCGTAGAAACAAAACTCAAGTATGTCATGTGAACATGATGAAAAAATATTTCAGGAGGGTGGGGGAAAAATCAATATTGACAGCACAGTGTCACCATGAAGCTGTAAGTGATGAGTACCCCGAAAGAGATCTTCCTGTAGAAAAGGACCCACCCATTAAGTTAAAGAATTCGGAGATAATGAGTAACCTAGGGTGCAAACTTGCACACTTACCGCCGAAAGAAGGGCAAAAGTTACAAGGAATGGTAACAGAATATAGCGACCTATTTGCTGACGCACCTACGCGCACAAGAGCAATAGTGCACGACGTTGAGCTAAAGGAGAGCGAACCAATTAAACAACATCCGTATCGCATAAGTCTGAAGAAATTAGAGATAATGAAAACGGAGATAGACTACATGCTCGAACACGAGATAATAGAGCCCAGTCAAAGTGAATGGGAATCACCGTGCGTGCTGGTCGATAAACCGGACGGAACAGTGAGATTCTGTACAGATTATCGCAGAGTGAACGCGATAACCAAGGCAGACGCATACCCTATGCCACGAATAGACGACTGTATAGATAAGATAGGACATGCCAAATACATCACCAAATGCGACCTTCTTAAGGGATACTGGGCAGTGCCTCTAACCGAGAGAGCCAAGCAAATATCGGCATTTGTAACCCCAGAAGGAGCATACCAATATCGCGTAATGCCATTTGGGATGAAGAATTCCCAAGCAACATTTGTAAGACTGATGAACACATGCCTTGCTGGGATTAAAAACGTAGATACATATGTCGATGACATAGTCATTTACAATGACACATGGGCAGAACATATCGAAACAATTGAAAAAGTATTTAAGAGGTTAAGAACGGCCAAATTAACCATAAACTTAGCTAAAACAGAGTTCTGCCAGGCCGAGGTCAAATATCTAGGGCATGTGGTTGGCCATGGGAAGATCACCCCAGCAAAGGCCAAAGTAGAAGAGATAAAGAATTATCCCATACCAAAAAATGTTAGGAGTTTAAGGAGATTCCTGGGCATGGCAGGGTATTACCGCCGGTTCTGCAGGAATTTTGCATGTCTCACTGCGCCACTGACAGAGCTGTTGAAAAAGCACAAGCGATTTCAATGGACACCCGAATGTCAAGAAGCAGCTGAGAAGATCAAGCTAATGTTAAGCAGCGAGCCAGTGTTAAAGGCTCCATCGTTTGACAAACCCTTCAGTGTGGCGGTAGATGCCAGCAATAGCGGGATAGGAGCAGTACTGTTACAAATGGGGGAGGATGATCAACTACACCCAGTCAGTTACTACTGAAACTGAGCAAGTTTCAAAAATCCTACTCCACAATAGAGAAGCAAGCTTTGGCGTTAGTGATGAGCTTATCTCATTTTGAAGTCTATGTATCCTCGGTGCATGGCCCGACTATCCTATACACAGACCACAACCCATTGATATACGTCAATAGAATGAAAAATAAAAACCGGTGAGTACTCTCCTGGAGTCTCATATTGCAGGAATTCGACCTAGACATCAGACACGTAAGGGGTCGGGATAACGTAATAGCGGACGCCTTATCACGTAGATTCGAAACAGAAAGGGAAGAAAAGGGGCGGGGGAATATTCATAAAATAGCTGTAGGAAAAAGTGATGGAAACTCCACGAACATCATTTCTTTAGAGTGACACAAGTTGGTGTCCTTAATCTCAAATATTATTTTCTTGTCTCATACGAGTAATTTTACTTTAAATACATATAAATATAAAAAAAAAAAGAGGAACAATTCTCTTTTTTTTTCTCTTATGGAGGAAGGTGTTAAGAGAAACATTTTCACACCCTTCATATATATCAATTAAGCAGACACCCCTTCCCACACCCAATCCTTAGCAGACGGAGTGAAAATGAGGCTGGCCGAGCGACCTAGATTTCTACACCCACGCAATGACCTTCAACTGTCGCCAACAAGAAAAGGCGGGAGAATAAAAGCAGTTCGACGAAGGCGGTGGACACTGAAACATGTGTGGGGGCATTCTGCTCGAAAAATGGAAACACCGCGGTTGATTCGCATGGTGAAAAAAAAAAAAAGAAGAAAAACATCTCGTCGACTCGTATCGTGCCACAAAGGAACAATATATACCCACCTTGGCACTAATCGATTGGAATTCACGCCGTGCTGATTAGGAATAACATATATCCACTTTAGCATAAATGGATTGGAATTTACGAGAATCGATTCTTCAAACCAGCACCTCATAAAAGGGAAAAAAGCTTCGGGTGAATTGAACGTCGACTCAACAAAAGAAGTTAAGTAACTCTTTCTAAATTGTTTTTGCTCGATCAATTATGTGAACTGTAGAATGCCCCATGAAAAAAAGGAAATAGAAAAAGAAAAAAAATGGGGAAAAGAAAAGCAACCCTCGAACTAAGGTTTTTTTTTTCTACATGCTGAATCCCCCCGTTGATCGGCCCATAAGTAACATATCATTGACTATAAAAAAAAAGAAAAAAAGGAAGAAGAAAAAAAAAGGGGGAAAGAAAATAAAAAAAAATAGAGGAAAGAGGGAAAAACTATCTCTATATCTTGAGACTTTCAGTGTGACCCCCCCCTCTCTGAGTATCACTCATATCTCGTTGATTCTCATCGAAGAGAACAAAAAGAACCTTCCTAAGACAATCGAAATATCACTCACCCCCTCCCCCTTCTCCTTGTCCCAAATCATTGTCTGCATGTATATATTCTTTTATTCTTTTTTTTTCATGTTATTTCAGTTATGATTTCAGTTGCATGTTCTGTTTTCGTAGTTACATTTTACACGGTTCAATTTGTTTAAATAAATTGTTGATTTAATAACTCTCATACCCGTGTCGACTTGTGTCTCTTTTGTTTGCCTTACATTGCCGCCCGTGAATGCCTCGAGTATATTCCACGACGATTCTGATCTGAACCTGGACACTGTACCATAGAGACCGCATAATTTGCAGTCGGTACCCGTCAAACTTTTCTTTTTCTTAAAACGCGTGCCCGGCCTTGGGATTTTCTCTGAGAACTCCAACCTTGGTACCGTACAGGGAGGTTCTCGTCAAGAAACAGGCTCGTGGTACCGTCACAATATATGTATGTAATTTATATATATATAATGTATATATATATATAATGTATAACTATATCATTTACTCACATCAAATTAATACACGAAAGTATAGATTTATGCGTAAACGTTAAGTGTATACTTCAAAAGTGCTCAATATGTGGGTATAGCTAGTTTGTATATATAATGTATATATATAATGTGTAAATGTATATATATATATAATGTATATGTATATATATATTTTATAAGTATATAATATATATATATACAATGTATATATATATATAATATATATATTGTGTTTATATATATAATGTTTGTATGTATACATAACATATATAATGTATATATAATATATAAAATGTATATATAATGTATAACATGTATATAATATATATTTATATAATGTATATATATAATATATAAAATGTATATATAATGTATAACATGTATATAATATATAGTTATATAATGTATATATATAATATATGTATAAGGTATATATATGTATATAATGTATATATATATATGTATATAATATATATGAGGTATTTATATAATATATGTATAGGGAATGTATATATATATATATGTATATTTATATAATACTAGCTGTACCCTGCCACGTGTTGCTGTGGCTCAAATTGGCGCAATGGAAAAAGTTCCAAAAAGAGAAAAAGCATGTTTCTTATAGGTTTTATTTTCCATGTTGCATGGGTACACAGTTTTTGTTGTTCCATTTTCTTAGCTGATATAGAGATTTTCCGGTTTGGTGACACCTGAATACGTAATATAAATTGTCCATGTGAAAAAACAGTCAGTGTGTAACTGTAAGGCCCACAATTGTAAAGATTCTTCCCTGTACTTTGTTGATGGTTATTGCAAATGACAATAAAATTGGAAAATTCAATTTCTTAAAGTGTAATGATGTATCCGGTGGAATCATAGGAATGCATGGAATGAAGATATATTCATCTGTGAAAGGTCCTGGTAAGATTGTTGTTTCTATGATATTGTTTGTTAATTTTTTTTTTACTGCAAGCTATGTGCCATTGCAAAGCTTGGATTGGTTTATATTTCACAATATGATAATTAGTACACCAAATTTCAGTTGCAATACATGTGATGGCATCCCTGGCAAATATAGCTGTTGGATAATTAACCACTTTATCTGCTTTCACAACAGTGTCGATGGATTTGTATTTGACTACCTCACTTGAAATTTTACATTGAATAATAGCGTTAAGTTCATGGGAATCTTTGTATTGACCTGCAAGAATAGCTCATTCACTCAGTCAAATGGAATTCTTATAATTTGAATATCTGCAAAAATCTTTTAAACTAACTATTCTTTTAATGAAATAAAATTACAGAAATTACAGAAGTTAAAAAGTCAAAGAATTTTGCCCTTAACTCTGATCAGCTGGCACTTTTTCGTACCCAATTTCCCACAAGTGATGCAAAAGTTTTTGTGCGGATCGAACAGTCTGCAACTGGATATGCATATTTTGAGTTAAGTTTAATGTCTTCACATGGAACAAAAAAGTAGAGTATTTGAGGCAAGCATTTATTTCATCTGCTGGTGTTGATTGAAGAATAACAGGTAACATTTGTCTGAAATCTCCTGCAAGCAATATTACTGCATACCCAAATGGTCTGACATTGCAATGCAAATCTTGCAAGGATTGACCAAGAGCCTCAAGTGATTTTTTGCGTACCATTGTGCATTCATCCTGAACAATAAGTTTGCATTTCTGCAATATTTTTCCCCCATATTGGATGTTTTGGAGATGTCGAACATGAGATTTTTGAAAAATTGAATGTTTTAAAGTAGAATAAATAATTCTTCTACTTGGCAGCAAGGTCGCAGGTATTCCTCATGCAGCAAGGGCTAAGGCTATGTCATTTTGTTACCAAATGGCTGCCAAAATCAATTTAATTAGAAAGGTTTTAACCAGTTACTTCTGGTGCTGTTCAAGGTAGCAGTAATTTCCAAATAACTTCTATTCTCACAGTCAGTAAATTAGGTGACTAAAATAGGATTTATTCATGTTTTGGCAATGATTTAATCACTGTAATTAATTTAGGAGACTAAAATAGGATTAGGGATTAGAGATGGACAGATAGAGAGGAAGATATATAGATAGAAAAGAGAAAGTGAGAGGAAAATAGAGAAAGAGAAGGAGATAGAGAGATAAAGGGATTGATAGATAAACAGAGAGGGGGGGAGTTAGAAACAGAGAGGGATGAGACAGAGGAAAGGAGAGAGATAGAGGGAGTTAGAGAGAGAAAGGGGCTCAAAGAGAGATGGAGAGGGTTATATAGACAGAAAGATAGATTGAGAAAGGGAAAGGGAGTGATGGATAGAGAGAGATATTAAGAGAGGGGGAGAGAAACAGAAGGTGAACTACACTTCACCGTTTGTTTCCTCGTTCAGTAGAGAAGAAATCTTTCGAGACTAAGGCAATTTTAATGTTTTGTTATTATCCAGAGTACCCCTTTTTTTGGGGGGGAGGGGGGGCTAGATTTTCCTCACATTAGAAACCGATCGGGTTATCTGTACTTTCACTTAACAAATTAATAAAAGAAAAACATATTGTAAAATTTGAATTTAACATGAAAATACTATTTTAAAAAATAGTACGATTGCATAAGTGCATAAGTGCCCCTTTAGGTACTCCTTGGGCGTTGAGTTCCATGGCGACCAGCATAATTATTTAATGATCGCTCCCTTAGCCCCCCCCCCCTAGTCAAGGCTAATGCATGCGCACATAACATTTTTTTTATATACTGACGTTGGCTTAGTAACTAAACGATTTATTGATAATTTCGTAACCCTTAAACGCATGCCGGAAGATTTAAATTGGTTCATTATTGTTGTAATGAAGAAAAAAAAGTTTCATTCAACACAAAACCTAAAACACATATTAATGATAAATGATTTATTATTCTATTCATTGAAATTTACTAATTTTTAAATAAAAAAGTAAAAAATAAAAAAGTTAATAAAAAAATAGTTGCTTATGTGCGCATAAAAAACTTGTTTCTTTTTTTTTGTTTTTTTTTAGATTAGGTCCACGTTGGAATCATCCCCGCCCCCAACCTCCTCATCTTAAGAACAGCTTCCGGATTAAACTATTCAACAATTTGTTCATCCGCGCATGTAAATTAAAAAATATTTGTAAAAGTGAGAAGTTATCAGTAAATGATTTAGTTTTTTTTTTAAATTTATTTTTATTTATTTTTTTTTTTGCATTAGGTCCACCTCCACAAATGTTAAGAACGGCTTTCAGAATAAACACCCTCAACCTCTCCATGTTAACAACGGATTTCGGAATAAACACCATTCGGGGGGGGGGATATTTAAAAAAAAAATCGATAAAAGTCGTCATTTAAAAAGAAATTTAAAATCAAATGTTTGTAAAAGTGAGAAATTATTAATAAATGCTTAGTAACATTTTTCAGTGCTAATGCAGAGAGTGATCCGCGCTATTTTTTAAATCGTGTTTTTTTTTATTCAATTGCAAGATAAAGTACAGAATAGGTACAAAACACCCTCCCCTCCCCATGTTAAGAATGGCTTTTTAAATAATAACGTTATTATTTCAGCATGGATCACTCTCTGTAGTAGTACCCATTTTTCTTTTAATATTCATAAAAAGTAAAACTTTTTTCAAAATAAATAAATAAATAAATGCTTGTAAATGTGACAAATAATCGTTTAGTTACGACAACGTCAGTAAATAAAATATGTTACGTGCGGGGTGAGGTGGGGGACTAAGGGAGCGACTATTATTTTTTTCTGCTAGTCGCCATGGAACTCAACGCCCAAGGAGTACCAAAATGTTTTTTTTGTCAAATGAATAAATTTCAAGCAGTTTTTGCAATAAATAAAGATAGAAACTTCGTTAATTTTACGACTTGCCCGAGCATATTATAAACACCCTAACTTCCTCATGTTAAAACGGCTTTCGGAACGAACACCATTTAAAATTTAATTAAAAATAGTAGAAAGAGTTTTACATTATTCTGTTTTCTATATGATAAAAGTAAGGGTTTTATCTTTTTGGAAAAAACGTTACTCAGTAATAATGGATTTTAATAAATGTAATTTCATTTTAAAACACTTGATTTTTCGGCCATATTTAGCGGTGTAACAAGAAAAAAGAACTCAAAAAGCAATCGACAAACTTTTTTTTTGGCCTTATATAATAAAGAAAAAATGTGTAAATTAAAAAATTTGGAAGATAAACAAATGAATTATGTTTTTTTTTGTTTTTTTTTACTTATCGAGTCAACAGAAAATGAAATCTTTCGTCAATTCCTGGCTGTGAAATGATTCGAACCGGAAGTTCAGTTTTATCAACAGAACAGATTCGCAGTAACGGTTAAAAAAAATATATTTATTTTATTTAATAGTTTAATATTTAAATAATTCGCGAGGTAAATTTATTTAAATAACATAAAACATACCTCAACTCTAAAGATGGGTTGTCTGAAAATTTCAAATAAATTGGTAACGTAAACGTATGGTTTTATTTGTTTAGAACGAATCAACTTTACATTTTTATATATACAGATATATAACGTTTATATATATGTATATATATAATGCATATTTTTATAATATATATAAGGTTTATATATAATATATATATAATGTGTATATATATATGTTTATATAATGTGTATATATATGTTTATATAATGTATATATATATATAGTTATATAATGTATATATATATATTTATAAAATGTATATATATATATTTATAAAATGTATATATATATATTTATAAAATGTATATATATATATTTGTATAATGTATATATATAACATGTATATATATATTTGTATAATGTATATATATAACATGTATATATATATATATTTATATAATATATATATATATTTATATAATATATATATTTATATAATATATATATATATTTATATAATATATATATATATATTTATATAATATATATATATATATATATTTTTATATAATGTATATATATATTTATATATTATGTGTATATATATAATATATATATATTTATATAATGTATATATATAATATATATATATTTATAGAATGTATATATATTTATAGAATGTATATATATTTATAGAATGTATATATATTTATAGAATGTATGTATATTTATAGAATGTATGTATATTTATATAATTTATGTATATTTATATAATGTATGTATATTTATATAATGTATATATATTTATATAATGTATATATATGTATATAATGTATATATATATGTATGGTCTGTATATATACATGTATATAATGTATATATATATGTATATAATGTATATATATATGTATATAATGTATATATATATGTATATAATGTATATATATATGTATATAATGTATATATATATGTATATAATGTATATATATATATATGTATATAATGTATATATATATATGTATATAATGTATATATATATGTATATAATGTATATATATATGTATATATATATAATGCATATATATATTTATATAATGTATATATATATGTATATAATGTATATATATATGTATATAATATATGTATATAATGTATATATATATGTATATAATATATGTATATAATGTATATATATATATATAATGTATATATATATTCATAATATATATATATATATAATGTGTATATATATTCATAATATATATATATATATAATGTATATATATGATGTATATATATTTATAATGTGTATATATATATAATGTATATATATATTGTATATGTTGTGGTTGCAAGGTTGAACAATAATTAGTAAGGAAATACAATGAAGACGCAAACAACAAGATAACGCAATAATAAGTGTATTAAAGAAAAGGTATATTTACAATATATACAAATGACGGTGTCGAGTCAGAGAGTCTTGGTGGGAGGACATGTACGCTCTTCCGCGTCACTTCTGGTGGCATTTGAGTAAGACACACCAAGGCCAACCTAGGCTTGCCATTTATAGTGTTATGTTATTCGCATATGCAAATAAGTGGTTGCCACAACAACACCCCCCTGCCAAGATTTGAAGTCACACAGATTTCAATATCTTTTTCTTTTTGGGTTTACCATTAATGGTTCATTCACTTTTCTTTTCCTACCTGATCTTCGGGGTTCAGGTGCATTTTGAGGCGGTTCCAAATTAAAAGATTTGTATATGATATCTATAGTGTCCTCCTCTTCGACTGTTGTCGTATCATCATCATCTTGGATATGACGTTTTTTTATCTGATTTAGGTGCCTTTTATGTATATTCTGTGGACCTTTAATCATGTATGTACAATCACCAATGCGTTTATCCACTACTCCACATTCCCAGTAAGATGTGTTATTTCTGTAGCACTTAAAATATACTCGATCTCCCGAGTTATATTTCTTTCTTCTCGTGTGTGTAGTGTTTCGGATAATTGCCTGCCTTAGCAATAGTTTGTCAAACGCTGATTTTACCTTTCTGGCAAACATTAGATCAGCTGGTGATATGTTTGATGGTGTACTAGGATGTGGTGTAATCCTATATACTTGCAAGAATTGTTGCAAAGCTTTTTCTGTTGGTGTTCCAATGGATTTCTTTAACGCTCGTTTTAGCGTGTCCACGAACCTTTCCGCGAGGCCGTTCGACCTTGGATGATACGACGGAGTCGTGATGTGCTTCACTCGGAACGTGTCGCAAAATTCCTTAAACTCTGCGGATGTGAACTGCGTTCCGTTGTCAGTGACCAGTGTGTCTGGTACACCGAATCTTGCAAACAACTCGTGTAGGAACCCTATTGAGTTGTTCGTTGTTGGATTCCTGCAACGCATTACCTCCGGCCATTTTGTGAAACTATCCACTACAATTAAATAATAGTTTTCACCTACTGGACCAGCGAAGTCCATGTGGATTCTCGACCATGGTTGGTCGGTTTTCGGCCAAGGTTTGTGTACTATAGGTGGAGATTTTGCCGCTAACTGGCATCCTTTACATTTATCAATTGTTGTCGCTATGTCAGTGTCCATGTTACGCCAGTACACGTAGCTTCTCATTAACGACTTCATTCGATTTATCCCCGGATGTCCTGTGTGGAAATCTCTTAACATCCTATTCTGCAATGTTTTGGGTATTACCACTCTCTCGCTGTACAGTAACACATCGTCACATATGGAGAAGACTTCCTACACCTTTGTGTCCGTTATAATTTTCTCTTTTATGTCCTTTATATATTCGTCTTTCTCGGCTTCCCTTTTAATGTCCGACAAAGTTACGGGTAGTTCCTTAATGATGTTTTCTACCATATTTTTTACTTCAACATTTGTCCGAATTGCTGCAATGACTGATTCTTCCAGATTGTGTTTCTGTGGTATCAGTCTTGACAGTCCATCCGCATGGCAAATCTTTTTTGATGCTAGATGTTGTAGCTGGAAATCGTAATTAAGTAGTATTGTACCCCAGCGCAGCAATTTATTTGCGGTGTATACCGGCAATCCTTTTTTTGATCCATAGATCGTGACTAACGGTTTATGGTCGGTTTCAAGTATGAATTGTCTACCATATAAATATCGGTGAAATTTAGTCACGGCAAAGATTATGCTCAACGCTTCTTTTTCGATTTGTGAATATGCCCTTTCAGCTGGTATCAGCGTTCTCGAAGCGTGCGCTATTGGTTTTCTAGACCCATCCGGCATAATATGTTGAATGCATGCTCCTAAGCCGTAGGAGCTAGCGTCACTAGCGACGACTATTTTTAAGTTTGTGTCAAAGTGTGTTAAGAATAATTCGGATGTTAGTGCGCTCTTTATTTTGTCAAAAGCGGTTTGACATTCTTGCGTCCAGTTCCACGGTGTATCCTTTTTAAGCAGATTATGCAAGTTATGCATTCCTTGGGTGCTGGCATATTTTTATTGCCGCAGATCTGTCCGGGTCTGGACGTCGTCCATGTTTGTTTATTATGTGTCGAAGATACTTAATCTCGCTCATACAAAAGTCACATTTACTTTCTTTTACTTTAAAGCCGAATTCTTGTATTCGAGTAAATACTTGTTTCAAATGTTCCTTATGTTCTTCTAGGGATTTGCTCCTGACAACAATGTCGTCCAGGTATGCACATGCGCACTCAATACCACTTAGCATGGTGTCCATCGCTTGCTGAAAGATGGCAGGCGCTACTTTGATGCCAAAAGGCAATCGGTTGTATTTGTATAATCCCTTGTGCGTATTGATGCATAGTATTTTTGAGCAATTCTCCTCGACCGGTATTTGCAAATACGTGTCGCTCAAGTCTATCTTGGAGAAATATTACCCCCATTCAACTTCGTGAATATTTCCTCTGGGCTTGGTAGGGGGTAATGGTGATCTTTTAATAGGGAGTTGACCCCGGTCGAAAAGTCTGCGCACACTCTAACTTCGTCATTCTTTTTCTTCACGTATACGGTGGGGGCTGCCCACTCGCTGTGTTCTATTTTTGATAGAATTCCCGTCTGTTCCAATCTATTTAATTCTTTATCAATCTTTTCCAACCCAGCGAACGGAACATTTCGCTTTTTTCTAAAAATTGGGCTGGCGTTTTCTTTAAGTTCAAACGAGGCCTTGAATTTATTGCAGCGACCTAAGTTAGTCGTGAATGCCTCAGGAAATAATTCTTTTAAATCGTCTTTTATATTTACTGTTGTTGGAGAAGAACATTCTAATTTTTTACAGAATGTATTGATTGGCTTATCCCATAGTCCGAATTTCTCAATTAAATCTATTCCAAACAGATTTTCACTATTTTTTAGTACGAATATTTTTAATTTCTTCGAAATCCCTTTCAATTTTATCGGGAGGACAACTTCTCCTTCAAATTTTATACCACCACCAGTTACCGTCCGGGCTGCTTTACTAGTTTTCATCATGGCCGGTTTTCCCAACTTTTTCCACGTATTCAGGTTTATTATAGAAACATCGGAGCCGGAGTCGAGTTGTAACTTTATTGATGTTTTAAATATTTCCACTTTTACGTATTTTCGCCGATCTTTGTCTAATTTTGTATTCAATTTTGTTTGCTGTACTCTCTTTCTGGTGTAATCTTTATATCTGCAGCAATCGCTTTTGTGTCCCACCTTCTTACAAATGTAGCATTTTTTCTTCTTATAAAGACAATCTGATTCCCAATGCTTTTCTGCACATCTCTTACAGTTATATCTAGGAAGAGGCTTGTTATATTGTGTACTATATTTATGGTTATTATCTTTGGAATATCCCGTTCCATTGCTTTTCTTTGTAAAGTTCTTGGTTGGTGCGTATGGTTTTCTAACTTTTCTTACATATGCCACTCCGGATTCTTCTATATTTTTTTAATCCTTTTTTAGTGTAATGGCCCTTTCACAGTCCTCTGCTAGTTTCTGGAGGGTTAAATCTTGCTCAGATTCCAGCTTAGACAACACTCGTCTGCGTATTTCTGCATTTTTCGTGGAAACTAACCCTTGAGCGAAGATTAGACATTTAAAATCTTCTACCGTTAGTTCTGCAAGCTTAAAATTATTGCAGTTTTTATTGACAACTGATGCGTATGTCAAATAATCTTGGTTGTCCATCTTTCTTAGATTCATGCACAGCCATCTTTTATGAAAAAGAGATATATTTGGATTAAATAATTCTTTTAGTAATTTTACAGCTTCCATGAACTCTAATTCCGCAGTTTTTTTAGGTAATATGTAATCTACGAATTTGCTGTGTTCTGATGTACCCAATTTTCTGAGTAAGAGGCTCACTTTCTGACTATTTGGCCAATTTTTACAGTCCAGTTGAAAAACATCCTCGTATCTTGTGTAGTATGCTTCAAAATTCTTCTCTTCCTCAGGCACATAATGAAATGTGTCCATGCTATTAAAAATAGTTGTATGGGAGAAATTAACACTATCGACATTTTCTCGATTACTCTTTAGTAGTTCCAGTGTTTTAGCAAAACGTTCCTCTTGTCTTTCTTCATATTCCAATTGTAGTTTCTTATGCCTTTCTTCCTGTTCCAATTGCAGTTTTTTCTGCTTTAATTGCGCCATTTTCTGCTTTTCTTCTTGTTCCTGATGCCATTTCAATAATCTGTCCTCTCTCTTTTCCTCGCGGTCAGCCTGTGCCTGTATTTGTGTTTGCAAAAGCTCGTTTTGTGTAGCTTGTGTTTGCAAGAGCTCGTTTTGTGTAGCTTGTCTGCGTTCATCCCGCTCAGCCTGTGCTTGTAAAAATTGCATGAACATTTTTGATAAGTCTTCCATGTTTTTTTTTTTTGTTTTTTTTTTAGTGTGTAGTTAAAAAAAAATATTGTATCATGTACCATATACACCGGTTTGGGTTACAACAAAAAAGCAAATTGCTGTAAGCTCCTGTCTTCAATAATAATATCGCTGCTTGCAATAATATATTCTTTTTGCGAGTCACGCTGCAAAAAAAAAATAAAACAGGTTTATCTGGAATCACGAAATGGAATTGACTTTCCGTTTTTAGGCACTTACTAATAAGTAACTCTTTCCACAAAATAAAAGTTTGGGTTTTTTTTTTTTTTTTTTTTTTTTTTTAATCGAGTCACAATTGAATAAATGTATGCAGTACATTTAGTTCTTTGAGTTTTTTTTTCTCTAGTATTTTAGTAATTAAAATACCTCTTAAATTGAGATTACCTTTTTTTTTTCTGTGACGTTTTACTGTATTATCCGTTATTCAGTGACAACTTCAAGGGTATTTCCTTTTAGTACCGACGTCAACCAAAACATTAATTAAAAAGTCCTTTAGTTGTTGTTTTGTTTACGGAGAACAGTAATTAGAATCAACTGGTGAACTTTTGTCGTAGGTTACTTCCTTGCTTTTCGTAATACGGGTCTGACCTGTCGTTTTTGCGACAGAACAAAGTTCGCTTTTCGTTTGCAAGTTGGTCCTTTAGTAAGATTTGTCGTGTAGCGACAAACAAAAATTCACTTTTACATTCGTTTGCAAGTCGGATTCCCAGAAAACGGCGTAAATTGTCGCTTTTGCCATGTTAGTTTTTTTTTTTCACTTGAGTTGAAACTTCTCTTTAGCGTAAAATCCGTTTGCTCGTCAACACTTTGCATTCCTTAAAAAAAATGGTCAACCTTTGCGTTGTACTTTTTTTTTTTTTATATAGTTCTTCGTCAAACTGTTATATTTGACGCTTCATATCTCGTCGCCAACTGTTGTGGTTGCAAGGTTGAACAATAATTAGTAAGGAAATACAATGAAGACGCAAACAAGATAACGCAATAATAAGTGTATTAATGAAAAGGTATATTTCCAATATGTACAAATGACGGTGTCGACTCAGAGAGTCTTGGTGGGAGGACATGTATGCTCTTCGGCGTCACTTCTGGTGGCATTTGAGTAAGACACACCAAGGCCAACCTAGGCTTGCCATTTATAGTGTTATGTTATTCGCATATGCAAATAAGTGGTTGCCACCACAACAGTATATATATAATATATATACATATATATATATAATGTATATATATATATGTACATATATATACATATATATATATGTATATATATATACATATATATATATGTATATATATATACATATATATATATGTATATATATATACATATATATATGTATATATATATACATATATATATGTATATATATATACATATATATATGTATATATATACATATATATATATATGTATATATATACATATATATATATATGTATATATATACATATATATATATGTATATATATACATATATATATATGTATATATATACATATATATATATATGTATATATATATATATGTATATATATACATATATATATATGTATATATATACATATATATATATATGTATATATATACATATATATATATATGTATATATATACATATATATATATGTATATATATACATATATATATATGTATATATATACATATATATATATGTATATATGTATATATATACATATGTATATATGTATATATATACATATATATATATGTATATATATACATATATATATATGTATATATGTATATATATACATATGTATATATGTATATATATACATATATATATATGTATATATATACATATATGTATATATATATATACATATATATATATGTATATATATATATACATATATGTATATATATACATATATATATATGTATATATATATATACATATATGTATATATATACATATATATATATGTATATATATATATACATATATATATATGTATATATATACATACACTTGTGCCCGATATTATTCATACCCCCTCTTGAAAATTGAGTTTATTAGGTGTAACTTTGTAAGAATTTATTGTTTACGTCCATATTGATACATATTCTTAATAAACCTCTTCTGATCATTTTCGTCATTTTAAAATCTCGGGATACTTGTAATAAAAGAAATATACAGCTATTTATAAAATCTGCAATGTTCAAAAATAATCATACCCCCTTATTTTTTCAGTATTAATCGAGTTTCTGACTGTTTTTTTCCTGTTTGATTCTTATTTTGAATGCTTTTATACAACCTTTGATTAATTTCATTGCGTTTTTTGCATTTTTTCAGAAATTAAAATGATATCAACTGAAAACCAATAAAAGAATAAAAATTATTAGAATGGGGAAGAAAAAAAAGCTTAGTAATGATCTTAGGACTAAAATTGTGAATTCACATAAGGATGGTTTAGGTTACAAGTCAATTTCCAAGAAATTTGAGGTCCCTACAGCAACAGTACAGAGCATCATCAAAAAATTCCAGAGCCACCACACAACAAACAACTTGATTGGTAGAGGAAGGAAAAGGAAACTGTCTGCTAGAGCCACCCGGAATATTGTAAGAAGTGTTAATGCAAATCCAACCACCACTACTAAGGACATTTTAGAAAATCTGGAGTCTTCTGGCATAAAAATATCAAGGCAAACATTGCAAAGGACTCTGCATGAAAATGGTCTGAAAGGAAGAAGACCAAGAAGGACTCCATTGCACACCGGAAAACACCTTGCAGCACGACTAAAGTTTGCTAGGACTCATGCGAATTCTCCAGAGTCCGTTTTCTCAAGTATTTTGTGGACTGACGAAACAAAAATTGAATTGTTTGGCCATATGGATGCTTCTTACGTTTGGAGGAAGAAAGGAGAAGCTTACAACCCAAAGAACACCATACCCACGGTGAAACATGGTGGTGGTAGCCTAATGTTTTGGGGCTCCTTTTCGGCTAGTGGTCCAGGTAGTTTGGTCAAGATAGATGGAACCATGAAGAAGGAGCAATATTTGGAGATACT